>NC_063260.1:19204035-19316312 GCF_019578655.1 Ricinus communis
AAATCTTATGTTCTTCGAGCTCCAATCTTCAAGCACATACCACTTTTAACAAATTAGAGTTTAATAAATTTTATATTTCTAATTAAACAATCACTTCGACAATATTAAAACAATGCATTCAAACATCAAACAAAAAATAATTCAGACAAAACTAAAATAACCCAACAAGAACTATGAAGTAATTTGCCATGCAACTTAACAAAATTAAGTATTAGCTACTAACCCAATCAGCCTATTCGATATATACTTTTCCGATCATTGATTGAGAGATCATAATAAAGATGCAAACATACAATCACATCAACATCAATAAACAATTGCAATACTGACTAAAACAATAAATAAATCACTTTAAGCCTAATATCAATTGTCACATATGCCATTCCATGATTACCCATCGCCTACAAGGTTCTAACTCAATCTAGTTACGCAGCTTTAAAATCTACTTTTAAGCAATTAAAGGGCATATCATCTTAATCACTAAGTTTGGTCATTCTCATTCGTGATTTAAACGCATGCATATTGCAAAGGAGAGGAGAAAAGCATATACATACATATGTGTAATATACTACTCACGTGAAGACGCCCGTAGCTAATCTCCATCCGTCAGAATTTAATGACTCCGTGTTCTAGTCACAATATACAAATTAAAGTTTATAAATTTTCTATTTCTAATTAATAATCATCAAACTATTTTGTTCATCGCCTCAATTTCTATTTCCTAGGTCCTTACTCTACCTCAACTCTAAATAATTTCATGATAGAAGGTTAGTAGCTAATCTTTAATTTTATTGTCAGGATGTGGAGTTACTTCAAAAGTAATGTTTGGTAGAGATGAGGTAGAAGTACTAACATAGAAATAGAAATCGAGAAAGTTAACAAAATAAGAAAATAAAAAAGTTATATTTAGCCCAAGAATACAACTTAGCTTTTAAAGTATCGCATTTAACCGATAATCGCTTCTTCAACTTAATATGTGTCAGAGGCAAATCTTATGTTCTTCGAGCTCCAATCTTCAAGCACATACCATTTTTAACAAATTGAGTTTGATAAATTTTATATTTCTAATTAACAATTATCAAACTATATTTTTTTGTCATCGGGTCTCAATTTCTATTTCCTAGTCCGACTCTACCCCAACTCTAAATAATTTCATGATACGTTAGTAGCTAATCTTTAATTTTATTAAGTTGCATGGTGGAGTTACTCAAAAGTAATGTTTGGTAGAGATGAGGTAGGAAAATTTGACATAGAAATAGAAATTGATATTAAACAAATTAAGAAAATTAAAAAAGTTATATTTAGCTCAAGAATAAAGAACTTATCTTTTCAAGTATCGCCTAACTAATCATCGCTTCTTCAACTTAACATGTGCCGAGTTAAACTATGTTCTTCGAGCTCCAATCTTCAAGCACATACCATTTTTAACAAATTAGAGTTTAATAAATTTTATATTTCAATTAATAATTATCAAACTATATTTTGTTCTCATCGTCTAATTTCTATTTCTTAGGTCCAGACTTACCTCTATAACTCTAAATAATTTCATGATAGGTTAGTAGCTAATCTTTAATTTTATTAAGTTGCATGGTGGAGTTACTTCAAAAGTAATGTTTGGCGAGATAAGGTAGAAGTATCAATACGAAATAGAAATTGAGATAGTTAACAAAATAAGAAAATTAAAAAGTTATATTTAGTCAAGAATAGACAACTTATCTTTTCAAGTATCGACTTTTAAATCATGATCGCTTCAACTTAACATGTGCCGAGCAAATCTTATGTTCTTCGAGCTCCAACCTTCAAGCACATACCATTTTTAACAAATTAGAGTTTATAAATTTCTATTTCTAATTAATAATCATCATACTATATTATAAACGATTCAATTCAAGAATCAAACAAAAGAAGTAAAATAACCCAACATGACTTTCAAGGAACTCCACCATGCAAATTAATAAAATTCAAAATTAGCTACTAACCCTATCATGGAATTATTTAAAGACAAGGTAGATGTACTAACCTTAGAAATAGAAGTTGAGATAGTAAATAAAATAAGAAAATTAAAAAGTTATATTTAGCTCAAGAACAAAGAACCATATGCAAGAACATGTACACGCTTATATAGAAATTGATATGTTGTACCATATGCCATACTGCAGTTAAAGGTATAGAACAGCCAATTGTCTATCACTTATGTCAAGGGTCATGCCGCAAATAATTCCCTTTGTTTTGAGTCGCGTTCTAGACCTATAGCACAAGAAGTTAATACCAAAAATCCATAACAAAACTTAGGCATCAGAATCAAAAGGCCTTGCATCACTAATCATATACCTATTTCCATGGAAGTTGGAAGAACATGTACATCTTCGTGTTAAAGCATCAAGGAATGGAGCCTTTATGTCATCGATTATAGTCCTCAATTTATTGTTCAAGAGTTCAAATAGCGAGTATGTCCGGAAGACAAGGAAAAGTGGCATGTGATCAACCATAGTTATTAAAGTGGGCTCAAGGGTGTGCCTGTACGGAAGTGCAATAAAGGAAGAAAATAAAGAATTAAAGTTCGAAAGAAATTAAAACTTACACACACATGTACATATTGATACAATCAACAATCTCTTATTCAGAATAAACGCTTGACAAAACCGAGTAAATAAAAACTTAATGCTAGACACATGGCATAATTAACAATTTAACTAAAGATAATGGTAGCATCAATAATTTAACATGGCATAACTAAAAGTCAACATGAAAAAGAAAAGTATTTCGCTTGTAAATGTAGGATGTGAGGTTTCCAAAAGTAGAGAGAAGAGGAAAGAAAAAAGAGGCTGTGAGAGCCAAAGGACAGAGAACTGAGGGGCAGCAGAGACAGAATCAAAAGGTCAAGGACATCGTTTTATGGATTGAGCCAGTGAAAGAGTTTAACAAACGAAAAGCAAGAAAGGAAGGAGGAGCTGTTTGGGTTTAGAAAAAATAAAGGTAAAAATGGAGTGAAGAATAGAGAAGGTAGAGTCAAAAAAAAAAACATAAAAGAAAGATGACGACAGAGAGATAGAGGAGAAACCCGTATCAGGATGTAGAATAATTCTGGCAGCAACGTCTTACCCCCCTTCTGATCAAAAGCAACATGAATTTCTTTCTTTATTATAGTTGGTTTATTTTAATTTGGTATGCATGATCTTCATAAGTTCACTTGCATATTGAGATTAATGCTGGAGATTGTATAAATATGGAAATAGTTAAAGAAAAGGAAAAAACAAATTTAAACTAAAAAGCCAGGCTCTATATCTCCCACCTTTAGTGTTCGAGACGTTAGGCCTCGCGGCCTCGTGCACCTTTAACAACTATGGGATCAATTAAGCCACATTACTACGTAAAAAGCATTAAATATAATTTAGTTAAAATAAATATGTTGAAACCGATATCCTACTCGAGAAGAAGACAATTTGTAAGCGGGAGAAGCAACATGGTTTTCCATGATGTAATCTAATAATGCACCAAGAGCACCGCCCACCCTCCGTGAAACCAAGATTGTGATCATTGTTGCAGGAATTGCAAAAGCCTTGAGATTAAGTTCAAAGAATATATTACCGTGGGATGATAAATGCCGACTTTTTATTAAAGTACGATAATATGTATGCATGTCTGCACATCCATGTCTTAAAAATCATTTCAAACATTCACAATACTCCAAAATGATAGCCCTTCCCAAAGATTATAATAATTTTCAGAGAGATGAGCATTGATATTAGAAATTCTAGATGTTACCCGACCAAAAGGTTCCCAAACCCCATAAATGAACAAATTTGCCTGGATACGTACCATATGACAAGTAGAAGTACCATGCACTAAAGCCATACGCATGACATATTGTTTTGCTATCATGCCTCAGAAAGACAAAATTTATAAGAAAGTGAGGAAGTATCTTTTTTTTACTAGTAAAGGCAAAGGTTGAGTAGAAAAGCAAATTAATGTAGTTTAAGGCTATGCAGAGGTGGTTTATTAATGTAATCAAACCTTCAACCAAATGACTAGACCTGTGCAAAGGCTAAAGTATGGCATAAGAAATAAAATGCAAGTGAAAATTCATTTAGCAGCTTCAGAACTTCTTCCTCTATAATACATAGACCACCAAAACTTTAAAGTAAAGTTTGCCATGGGTTGCCCAATTCTACCATCAACTTCAAGCCCGATCTTAAGCAAGGGCCTTTAGATTTATTTATTCACAACCGATCTATAAAATTGTAGCATAATTGAGGTCAATGTCATTGAAGTAATACTTCCTTCAAAGTCCTTTGTCTATTTTTCTCATTTTTTTCTTGTAGAAGGGAAGAAGGTGGAAGGAATGGACCTAACCGAGAGAAAACAATGACTAATAGGAATTCCAAAGAAAGATGTAATAAGAAAAGTCGCATTATGTTTTGCACTCACCGAAAACCTCTCCCCAAATCATTTATTGTTTTGTACCTAGTTATATGTCATAAAAGTTATGAATTAAACTCAAGATTTAGAAACAAGAGCTCATGCATCCCCCGACCGGCCGTGATTCAGGCCATCATGGCCCCACTGAGACCAAAGATATTTTTAAGGCACAAAGACCGTAGAATAATAAAGATTCTAATACTGTGGTAGTACAATAGGCAACCCGCACTACCATGAACAAGTAAGCATTAAGTTTGTTAACATGCACATAACACCTAGAAAAATAATAGAAAACTATTATTCTCAAAAGTAGTCGTGAGTAAGCTATCATAGTCTTACAATATTGAATTTAGTGCATGTTTCTTTAATTGTATACATGTTCTAAAAGACAAATTTATTGCAATCCCAACCTCGCGACGGCTCTCCTAACTCAGAACTCATTATGAACTTGGTATCAAGAAAATAAAATTCAAAAGAATCACTTAGATTTAATGTTTTGCCCAATTTTTATAATTTCAACACCCAAAGGGTATTTCGTAATTTCTAGCTTTGCAAGGAGAATTTATGTAATTCCCAGCCACGGAACAATAGTTAAAATTTATTTTAAAAGTCTTTATTTTATTTTAAGCGCGAATTAAAAGTTTAACTTAATTTAGTAGTGGTAGGATTAGTTTAGTTTATACATATCTACGCTTGTAACAATTACTACTGAGAGTTTTCCAAGTTTATTAACAAATGTTTGCTGCAAATTGCTGGTCTAGAATTGTGTGTTTTAATTTTCTTTAGGTATGACTCCTAAACCTTCTAAATCTTGACTCTTTAGAAATTTTCTTGTCTTTTCTTTCTATTCCTCTATTTCAGATCGGAATTTCCTCGCTAACCGAAATGAAATTCAATCTTAACCTTTACTTTTCAAGAAATCAACATGGAACAGGTTTCCTAAATCCGTCCTACATCAAAACCTTACTGGTATGAACTATTCAAGGTTCAATTTGAGGTTTCATAAATTATTCAAGCCACCAATTCAAGATTGAAAGACTTTCCTAACAACGTGATGTTCACAATAATTAATAACTAGTCAACATTGAGACTTCACCATACATTATATCAAACCGGGAAAAGAATAATGAGAAGAAATTGCAAGGCGAAATGAAACTTTACAAAGGCTACCCACTGATCAAAAGAATGCATTATAATTTTAAAATCAAATGGGAAAAATTTTAAGATGTGAACAGATAAAGAGATTATGAAGATAAGTACCAATAATATCCGCATGTTCTCGAACAAACACAGCTCTCTTGAAAGGCCACAAAGACGCAAGCAAAGATGTCACCCGCAAGGGAAGAAGATATACAAGAAAGAACAGGAAGTGATAAAACAAATTACATCCTGGAGGTATAGCCATCATTCACCGACCAAGAAACACATAGCTGAAAATATAAACAACTACATTATAAAGCAATCTCATGATAACACAAATCAACTCGAAAGTATGAGATGCGCTATATATTTAAACATAATATAAAACATATCATTACAGAAAAATAAATGCATGAAGATTAAAAGCAATGTTTTAATTCTGTGACCATGAGCATTCCAATGCTCCACAATATGGTGTGTACCAGATGCAATAACCTCGCATGGCGCGAAGGTATGAAAGAGCCAATTGTCTATCACTAATGTAAAGGGTTCATGCTTCAAATAATTCCCTTTGCCTTCGGACATGCAAAAGGAGACCAGAGTATATAGAATTTAAAGCCTCAATGATTAATATAAAAATTGGGCACTATAACCCTAAAAGGCCTTACCTTCACTAATCGCTTACCCGCTTCCATGAAAGAATCTATAAGCGATACAACCTAGAAATCAGCCTTAACATAAGAAGTTCTAAAAACACTTTCATCTATGTTGATGGCAAGTTTTAAATAAAGTATCGTGAAATTGATATCAAAACCAAAGGTAATAATAAAAGATCTAATCAGATTATATCGCATCAATCGTGCACCATTTTCAACTTAAACTAAGGGCTTAAATCCCATAAATTCTTGTATCAAGCCTCACAAATATTCATTGAATTATGGGTAATTGCAATTTTCCAAACTAGAAAGCAATCCAAGAAACAAGGAAGATCCTTAATCTAGTTTAGAAAATTCTTCCCGGGTAGTCCCTAGAAAAATAGCCACAAGTCAAGATCCCACCAATTGGATCAAAGTGCCATTTTATACCCATAAACTACACAGATGGGAAACAAAATACCCAAAAATCAACCATTCATTTGTAGAAGAATTTGGCATATTAATTTTCAAATTTGATCACAAGAAAAACTTAGTACGTAATTCGTGGGCATAAGCAAACAAATATTAAAATCAACCTTTAATTGCAAAACCAAAGCTCCCACCAGCAATGTATCAACAAATATATCACATACTAATCACATGGCATAAAAAAATTGATTTTCCCAAGCAATTAATCATCTAAAACTACTATTTGCACATAATCAATAACCGTCATCTACTTATGATTTCGAGGCTCTACTCAAAATTGTCTCAAGAAATTCTAGGAAGCATTACCGTACCATCTTTCCACATCACAAGGACATTAAGTCTAGTTTCATTTCTAATTGGTCTTGCCCCATTTGAAAAAGTGAACAAGGAGGACTAAATAAACATTGCAGAGCACGCTAATCCGTCAGTCATATTGACTATGAAAATCTAATACTCAATTTTACTTCCAAAACAGCAGAATTAGGCCTTCCACAAAATAAATAGTTTTAGAGGACGGACCAAAGTTTCTATAGGTTCAAATTTTGCCCCATTTGGAGCTGTGGAACTCTAGATAATGCTCAAACAAGTGGATCACACAAGGGATGTAATCCCGAAATTCCAATCAAATTCACACTCAAGGACTAACCTAAAGTTCACATAATTTGGCATAGCACCAATCTAACATCTCATGCCACAATACAAAAATTAAGCCATAAACACAAAATCAAACACAAAGACACAATCAATAATCATCATCTAAAGTAACCCAAAGCCCTTACTCACTTCCATGCAAATAAATAAAATTAAAGAATAGTTACTAACCTAATTACGGAGATAGTAACAAAATAAGAAAATTAAGAAGTTATAATTAGCCCAAGAATCATTATCAAATAATGTAACTCTTAGAGTTGAAAGCTTCAAACTCATCATCAGCTCTCCAATTTAAACTCTAAATAGCCTTCACATCAGCTTGCGCTAATTCAAGCATGGACCAAATCTTACAAGCATCAATTTCCAATCCAATCATAATATCACATGCCCAAAATTACTAAACCCAACCCAAGCCAACAAGAAATTATAGCCAGAAAAGAAAATTAGGACATAAATAGTTACTCGAGATGTTAAATTTAAAAACAAAAGGAGATATTAACTAAAACTAAATTGGTATGTTCTAACTTACTCATGCAAGAGGCCATGCATCTCTATAATATCTACCATCGATGCCATATTTTCACTTTAATCCTCCTATTAAATGAAAACTAAACTTTATTCTAAATAAATATCTAATAAATTTTAGTATAGTTTTTCATTTTCTTTGTTTTAAACTCGCATCATCAGGTTCCGAGATCGACAACCAATATGTTACTCGGCTGTATTCTGACATGTGAATTGTATGATGCATGAATGAACATGTGCAACTCAAAACATACGCGACCACCGAAAGACCATCTGACACAAGGCTCAAGTTCAAAACTTATAGAAATGACAACGCTTATTTCAAAACATTTTTAATTATTTTTCAATGCTTAAAATATTTTTAAAGCTATATAGAAACATCTTTATATATAGGTTCATTTCAAACTCTAATGGACCATGATTCCCCAATATCTGACTTTGAACCCTCTAGTCATCCATCAAGAACCTCTTGGCACCTAGAGGTCCCTACTTTCCCCATCCAATTAGCATCAAAATAATATAAGCACAAATAATCACATCAATATTGTTAAACAAAGAATCAACAATAGCTCGGGTAACAAAGCACTTATAGACTAATATTATCCCTCAAGATTGCACCCTCAATACAGATGGTCCGGCTGAGTGCCCCATCGCCTAAGAGATTCAACTCAATCCCGCTAAGCAATTAAAATCAATTTTTCACACAATGCATGCACACATATCATATTGATCACTTAGTTGCATCAATCTCATTCGTGATTTAAAGGCATGCTTAATGCAAATGGGAGGGATAACGTATATACATACATATGTGTATAGTATACTACTCACAAAGATGACACTCCATAAATAAGCTCCATGCACCACGCTTGGCGACTTCAAAGTTATCTAATCACAAATAGACAAATTAGGGTTATCTACTGCCCATCCCCACACAATAAACACAACAATCATCATCATACTATATCGCAACCAATTCAATTCAATCATCAAACTAGAAATCAATTCAAAGAAATAAGGAAGATCTCTAATTCTAGTTTACAAAAATCTATTAGGCGCTCCTTAGAAAAAATAGCCATAAGTCAACCATTGGATCAAAGTGCCATTTTAACTAATCAAATTTTTATTTTATTCAACCCTATAGGAATATAATATAAATATAATTCGAATTGATTCTTTTTTATTATTATTAAAAAAAAGAATCAAAGAGTTTGTCATTTTGTTTTATCAATAGATAGAATGTAAAGACAAGTCAAGTAAGGGTTTATTATTTTTGTCTAGAAATGTCCAAATTTTTATGCCTAACACCCCATATATGCTTAATTTATTTAAAACACTTAAATAAAAAGTAGAACTACAATTAAATTCCAATTATTTAATCATTTTCTCATAAAAAATGTTTAAAAAACAACTATCATCAAAATAATCCTAACATAACACCACAAAACTACTAAACGTATAAAATTTAAATTACTATAAAGTTTTCCTATAAGTACCCATAGACCCATCTGACCAAAGATTGATATTGAGGTCCGTGACATCCAGATTTCACTGGTGTTACAATCTTCCAGCCTTATAAAAGTTCGGCCCTCGGAAATTCTAAGATAAAGTAGCACTTTCTAGGTTCTAATCGAGCACAAACGAGCTACACATAAAGAGTAAGCTCAAGAGCAAGTTATCATAGTCTTACTAAGATCAATTTAGTGCATTTTTGTTAAAATACATGTTTTAAAAGACAAATTCTTTTTCACAACAAATCCGCATAGCTCTCCTAAATCCGAAACTCACTACCCACCTCGATGCATGAGAAGGAAAATATCAAGAAAAGGGGAAATCGTGACTCTCCTACCGATGGCTAGACTATTCAAATTTAGCCGCAAATGGTCCGAATGAATCATACTCAAAGACTCCAAATTTTCTTTTCCTTCTCACATCCTGGAATGGAATCATGCAGCCTAAGTGAAAATTGATAAACCAAATATAAAATTTTACTGTGTCCCCAAAGTCATGAATATTTACAACCTCATCTACTCGCCTACTCATTCAAAATTTCCATCCGAATCGTGAGTAAAAAGGAGAAATCATCACAGCCATGACAAGAATGCATTAAAAAATATGATTCCTAAACTGCATCATTGTGTAGCAATAATATTTAACTACTACCGGCAAGTGTCAACTCTTCATATAAAAATTCATTGCTTACTTCCATATGTTCCTCGAGTAAAACAGAGAGAAGGAAAGTAATTTCTAAGTAGAATAAAAAGAATGAAAGCCCAAAGGTTCAATCCTCGGAGTAAAGGATCACTCATGCTTACTTGTTGTAAAATGTCAAAGTTATTACAGAAGACTCTGACATAAACAATATGATAAAAATTATAAAAATAAAACATGCAGTTTTTCTATCAATAAATGACCAAGATAACAGTAGAAACTTCTATTAGTCACCTGACAGACATAGCTTTCTACGAATGAAAGCACAATAAAAAGCTAAATATTTGTTGTGCTGGATTTATGTATTCCGTGAAACGTGTAATATGATCTGCACTGTAAATTTGACAAGAAGATTAATTTACTGGTATTTGTTTTGCTTTTATAATATAACTACATCTCCCAAAGGACATATAGATAACCGAGAAGCAACCAATGATATGGAAGAAAAGAACAATTGGCAAGAAAGCATTCATGCAAGTTGCATGTTTGAATCTTACTGGCATACATGGAAAAATTACGAGGGGTAGTAGCCTTACAACCAGTGAAAATTAAGCTACTCTCTCCTAGTTTGTATCGCAGAGCATTTCAGACGAAAGTTCAAGATATAATACGAGTAGAATCATGAAAGTATTGATATCAAGAATCAAATAAGTCATTGTTTTAAGCAACTATTAAAAACAAAGAGATCTGACTGTTGCTTAATATAATTATATTATATCAACATATTTAGTTACATTATGTACAATTTTCATCCAACATCCAAATTCCAGTAAAATCTCATCCTAGCAAACCTATTAGCATAAAATGCACAAGTCTCATGCGCTAAGTGTGAAAATATATGGTTTCGCTTTTTGTACTGTGATAAACATTAAATTTAAGCAGTTGCCATTTATAATTGCTACCATCTTAATATCGCTTCGGAATTCAAACATGTGCAAGTTCAAAGATCGTAACTTTAATTAGAGAGACAAAGAAGAAATAATGTTAAAATCACACATTGATTTCATAGAAACAAAACGTGCAAAAAATACTATTTACTAACTTTTACATTTCCAAGCATCACAAATTTTATTTATTTAACGTACAAAAGCAGTGCAACAAGCAATTGATATAATATTTCAACAACTTATGAGGAAAATGAAACTATAATACTTATCATTTTAAAAATATATATGCACGCATATATTCAAACACAATGGCAAATAAAAAATCAGCTAAAACATAAATAAAAAAATAAAAGTCCGACCAAACCTCGCCTTCCTTTCTAATATTTGATTAAATAAATGCCACGCCTCTAGAAAAGAAACTAGAAATCTGAAATATTAAATCTAAAATTTAAAGAAAATCAAACAAATTTTAATGCAATTGAATTCACAGACTAATAATAAAAGATAATTTTTGGTCTCGGCCATATGTATGTGTTGTGTGATTAAATAGCACTTCTTTTTATGCCGTAGATCGCCACATAGTTTTGATCAGGAAGTAAATATATTTAGTTTGAAAACAAAGAAAGAAAACTAAATATTAAAATTTAAATTATGATTCTTACTACCAAGGAAAATGGTACCATAAGAAGGAATTAGGGATGCAAGAAAGCCATTAGAATCGCCATTGTTAAATTAGAAACGACGCCGCTGGAGTGCATTAGCATGTTGTATTTGCCTCTACCAGCCTTCATCAGCCTTATCATATTGCCTTTTGAACAATTCTTTTTCAATTTATTTTTCATGAAATTGAAGCAACTAGTAGTACTGGTTAAGAAAGGGAGAACAAGGTAGTCTCCCGTTTTCTGTCAAGAATAATACATGAAAAACTCCAGCACTTGGAAAAGTAAAATAAAAGAGAAAATATCTTTTATCTCGCCAACAGAGAGTCAAAATAGTAGAACAGCAAAAGCTATCAAAACTTCAATAAAACAACAAAATAACGAAAACCCATTAAAGAAAAGGCACTAAAACTATCAAACGACATGCTACTTTTGGGATATTGCCCAATATTTACAAGTCAAGAATTGTTTTTTCTTCTCTTGTTTCTAGTACCGCTACAGTATGCAACAGGTTTGTGTTAATTATGTAGAGAGAAAATGTTAAAATATATATTTATCTTGAACAGCTCTCATTAATTTCCCATTTCCGAAATAAATTATTGTTTTCTTCTTCTCTTGAGACCAATCATTATTTAGCCGCTATGTAGCTTTCACTAATAAAGAATGAAGATTAGCATCCTTATATGCTTACCTAAAATACAAAATATAGTAATCCAGAAAAGTATAATTCCTACTCCCTGTAAAATATTTTCACACCGACCAAATGAACTTTTACCCAAGTGTATGTAGCAGTACTATTAAAGAGTATAGGAAATGTAAACATGTAAGCAAAAATTACAAGAATCGAGTATTATCATAAGCAACCCGCTATGGTTTATGAAGTCCCCGAACTAACTTCCTGCAAATTAGAACAAACAAAATGGTATCAGCATGAATTTCTCACCTTAAGTTTCTTATAAAAGCATTAAACATCTCTAGTATCAAGGAATCAAGTTGAAAGGTCCACCATGATAACCCATAACTTTATCCTTGCAAATGTTTCGGTATGGAAACTCTTCTTTGTACGAGGGCTTGAAATATCATATATATTATCAAATGCTACTACAATCAACTTAAATATTTCCTATGAGGCAATCAAGTTATAAAGAAAATCACTTACAGCTGTGCCAAATAAAAATCTCTAGCATGGAGAATATTTTGAAAAGTTGAGATATATCATGGTGTTTTGAATTGAATACCTTCATTTGTTCATCACCACACGGAGCATCTGGTGCTGTACTCTCATAATCTCACAAATACATGATGCAATAGAAACTTTAACATCCACATTTAAATTATTCAAAAGACCGCAATGCCTTCCTGCACATAATCGGGTGGTGACTGATAAATACTTCTTGAGTTTCTAAATTTATAAAAAGAAAAAAATGAGACAAAAATGTATTCACATCTCTAATCAAAAGGGTAATAAACAAAGATCAAAAGCTTGACTCCAGTATGAAGATAAGAGTAAGAATATATACAAAATAATGAATTAAAGGATTGAGTTTACAATTACACCAAGCAAAAGTAGAAGTTGATAAACAGAAGATGGATCTGGACGTGAAAGAAGTGCATTTCCAGCTGCTTCAACATTGTCTGCAAGCTCTTCCTCCTTTTTACCTCCATTGTCATCCCCCTCAATTTCTAATCAATACCCTAAACCCTTATTATCAAGCAACAACTTATTCTTTTCTTGCCCAATAAATAAACTAAAAGAAGTCCATATTCCACATTGAGTTTAAAAGCTTCCAAAATATCTCTTTCTCTCTTTCAGTGCACAATCAATTTTCTAGGAAGCCAAACAAACAGACATATAAATACCCACATATAGAAACTCAATTTCTAATTCTATAAAAAAAAAATCTAAGAGAAAAATTAGAGAAAGATTTAAGGATATAATTAAGTATACCAGTAATTTCCTTCAAAAAATTAAAAGGATGCTCGGATCCCGCCTGGTATAATTAAAAGAGTTAAATAACATCATTGAAATCCGTAAAGGGTATTATTGTTCCCCAGGCCTTACTAACCTAAGTACTTAACGGTACTCGCCATAGATCGATCTGAGATAAGACACGTGACAATGTCGAAATACAGCAGCAGCAGCAGTAGCAGAGCAGTCAAAAGAAGAAGCAGTCTATTCGGGTTCCTGTGTACTCATAAATGCAGTACAGAACTTCACAAGCACATATTCAACTCAACTTTGTCTTGTTACGCTCCCAATACAGGTCCCGGCCGGGTTCAACTCGTAGTCCAAACTAGGCCTACCGCTTGGGAGCTGGGATTACTGCCTTGTGAATACTCTTCATTTGTTCATCACCACACGGAGCATCTGGTGCTGTACTTCTCATAATCTCACAAATACATGATGCAACAGAAACTTTAACATCCACATTTAAATTATTCAAAAGAACGCAATGCCTTCTGCACATAATCGGGTGGTGACTGATAAATACTTCTTGAGTTTCTAAATTTATAAAAAGAAAAAAAAATGAGACAAAATGTATTCACATCTCTAATCAAAAGGATAATAAACAAAGATCAAAAGCTTGACTCCAGTATGAAGATAAGAGTAAGAATATATACAAAATAATGAATTAAAGGATTGAGTTTACAATTACACCAAGCAAAAGTAGAAGTTGATAAACAGAAGATGGATCTGGACGGAAAGAAGTGCATTTCCAGCTTCTTCAACATTGTCTGCAAGCTCTTCCTCCTTTTTACCTCCATTGTCATCCCCTTCAATTTCTAATCAATACCCTAAACCCTTATTATCAAGCAACAACTTATTCTTTCTTGCCCAATAAATAAACTAAAAGAAGTCCATATTCCACATTGAGTTTAAAAGCTTCCAAAATATTTCTTCTCTCTTTCACTGCACAATCAATTTTCTAGGAAGCCAAACAAACAGACATATAAATACCCACATATAGAAACTCAATTTCTAATTTACAAAAAAAATCTAAGAGAAAAATTAGAGAAAGATTTAAGGATATAATTAAGTATACCAGTAATTTCCTTCAAAAAAATTAAAGAAAGATTTAAGGATATAATTAAGTATACCGTTTGGGAGCTGGGATTACTGCCTTGTGTGCATATAATAAGCTGGTACTGCCTGGAGAAGAACATTTATGTCCAGACCCAAATGGACAAATCAAACGAGCCCACCTTCGATCAGAAATTAGGGCTTGAAACATGATTCAGGTTTGTGATGAGAATCGTAGGATTCATTGTGGGTTTCACAGCCGAGTGAAAGGAAAAGAATGGAGGGAAAAGAACGATTCAGATGCTCTTATGAGAATGGACCCTTAGTATTACGCATGAACGGTAAAAGAAATTTCTAATTAGCTACATTTTCCTCTTCCTCAAAATTCAAATGCTTCAGAATAAATACCCAAACAAACAGACATATAAATACCCACATATAGAAACTCAATTTTCTAATTTACAAAAAAAATCTAAGAGAAAAAATTAGAGAAAGATTTTAGGATATAATTAAGTATACCAGTAATTTCCTTCAAAAAAAAATTAAAGAAAGATTGAAGGATATAATTAAGTATACCGTTTGGGAGCTGGGATTACTGCCTTGTGTGCATATAATAAGCTGGTACTGCCTGGAGAAGAACATTTATGTCCAGACCCAAATGGACAAATCAAACGAGCCCACCTTCGATCAGAAATTAGGGCTTGAAACATGATTCAGGTTTGTGATGAGAATCGTAGGATTCATTGTGGCTTTCACAGCCGAGTGAAAGGAAAAGAATGGAGGGAAAAGAACGATTCAGATGCTCTTATGAGAATGAACCCTTAGTATTACGCATGAACGGTAAAAGAAATTTCTAATTAGCTACATTTTTCTCTTCCTCAAAATTCAAATGCTTGAGAATAAACCCATTTTCCCGATTTAAACAAGAAAGTACCAGCAATCAAACTAAAACGGACCGACGAGGAACGGCTGAGACGACGGTGGCAGTGGACATCTCGATGGAGAAAGGAGAGGAGGGATCGGGAGAATGGTAGAGAGGAAAAGAACATTTGGGATTCTGTAATGGGAATGGACCCTTAATATTCCTCATTAACGGAAAAAAAACTTCCTAATTAGCTACATTTTCCTCTTCTCAAATTCAAAGAAAATCCTTAATTTTTTTTTTACCGTTGGAATTTACCACATTTTTATTCTATAAGTAATTTCAAAATTTTAATTTAAAGTGAAAGATTTTTAGCTTAGCATTTCTATATTAATCAATGAAATGATTTTTGCAGAATTTATTAAGAAAGGAAATACAACTTTAATAAAATTACAAATAAAAATTAAAAGAAAAATTAGATAGTATTATTGTCACATTCTAACTATAAAATTTATGTTTAACATAAAAATATATATTTTATCCATTAACTAGGACAATAAAAATATTATTACAATAAAAATATTATTACACGCTGTAAAATTTTCACCATAACCAATTATAATATTTTTCATGTTTTCTTTAATAAAGAAAATAACTTTTGGTTTGTCTTTAAAACATCTTATTTACTTAAGTTATTTTCTTGATATTAAAATGATAAGTATATTTATTTTATGTAATATAATATTCATATTAATTTTATATTATCTTCTAAAATATTTTAATTTCTTTATTTTATCCGCTCAATATGATTCATAATATGAAGTAATATTTTCAATCTATTCCATAAAATAGAGTAATTATTCCTTTCTTTATTTTAATTAAAATCATTTAGAAACTTATTTTTATATTTTAATAATAGCTACAACTTATTTTTATATGCCTCGAGTTTATAATTAATTATTTTATCTCAATATAATCTATTTAAAAAATATTATTAATGAGCTATACTTTCTTTACCCCGAGCATTCAATTTTTAATCATTTTTTTTAATTTATATATGAGTTATCTTTTACTCAAAGTTACAATTGCCTTTTATTAACCCAAATAATAATCCCTTTTAATTTGGAGAATTCTATGAAATTTGATTTATGTATCATGATTTTGGTGTATATGACACAATAACAACAAGAGAAATTAATTTAAGGTCCGATGTGAATAATAGATAGATAAAGTAAGTTTAAATCTAACTAGAGAGCAAAAGGGAAAGAAAAATTAAGGATCATTTATTAATGTAAGTGCTGAACCATGAATCATGCAGTCATTGTTTTTAAATGCTCATCGAGAGAATATAATTTGGTACAACTTTTCGTAATTACATGGACTTATCTTCTTAAAAACGTGAGCATTTGTCTTAAAAGATATTTGAAATTAATTATTTTTATTATATTAATATTTTGATAGCATTTTTCTAAAAATTGAATAAATGCTCTCTTAAATTTAATTTTATATAATATTTAATTCTCTTCATTAGACTTTTTTATCAATCAATCTAGTCAAAAGACCTAATTTATAAATAAAAAGTAATTTAATCTTTAAATTTAATAATAAATATGAAAGAGAACGCAAATTATTTTTGGTAACTCAATTTCAACTAGATATTAATTTTAGCTTGATGAATGAGTCACTTAAAACTTTTTAAAATTAATAGTGTTTGACATTGTTATTGAAAAATAACTTATAATTTTTCAAAAAACTGTGGACAGCTACAGCTTCAATTCGCAACAACTCAAATTTGAAACTTCTCACCAACTCTTAATTTTAAAATGACTAGACAAAATTAACTTTTTATTATTTAGTTTATCTTATTTACTATTCTTTTAATTTTAATTTAAAATAACTTAATTTGAATTAGAAAAACTAAAAATATTTAATTTTTGTTGTTTTTAATTATGATAAAAATATTAAATATCTAAAATTTTATTAAATTTGTTTATAAATTAATTTTATAATTATATAATAATAGATCGGTGCAATTTGATGTTCTGAATGAAAAGCACAATGTCAAAAGAGAAAAATAAAATAAATACATTTCCTTTTCTTTAACTATAAAATGAGCTTATTTATTTACATGTAAAACAAATATAAGTGCGGGTCCATGCAATTATTTATTGCATGGGAAGAGTGGCAATTTGCAAAATTAAGTCGTGGGTTTGGAGTGATCGGCTTACCCCAGTAAGCTCCGCTAAAAGGGTCAATAGAAAGAAATGCCTACAAAATGTTTTAATTAATTCCTTAATCACTAGAGTTCTATGATTATTTTAATTTCTTCTTATTTTATATTTGGTTCATTTTTATCACATATCCATATAATATTGCATTTTATCATTTAATAAAAAACTAGTTATTAATAAAGTAAAATTAAATTTTATGAAAATCTAATTACTGTACAATTTGATTAAATATAACTTAATTTATTTACTATTAATTGTCTATCCATCCAAACTATTATTATTATTTTAGCTCATAAGTATTTTTAACTCAGATAATTAAAATTTTATTAAGAACTTGTACGTTTATAATTCAACTAATAATAAATTGAGATATTTAATAAATAGTATAATTGATTTAGATTTTAAAACTTTTCCTTTCCTGTATTATATATTGATAAATTAGTAATGAAATATAATTAATATACCATTTTATAGGATTTGAAATGAGTGATACATAGGAAGAAAATTAGGCAGATAAAGAAAAATATAATTTAACTGTGAAATGAGCCAAATCATTAAAACACATAGACAGAAAGTGGGAAATTACATTGGCAAACTAGGCAGTAGTAGATGATATATCACTGGAAATATTTGCCAAGGATGCAAGATTTTTCCCATATTGGATCAGCTTTGATGAAGTCTCTAAGATGAAGGGATCGATTATACCACAATAGATTTTAGTCTTTCAGGTAAAGAAAATTCCTTCGATGATTATGGGCAACTGGTCTGATTCCACCAGCAGTAGTGAGCACTTTCTATCCTACATTGATTGAATCAGGAATTACTTTAGTTAATCGACTCCAATGAAATCAAATTCTAGAACCCGACAATTGTTTTTCCATTGCTTTGTGATCAATTTTGATTCGAGCAGCAGTAAATTATTGTTTAATTAGAAAAGTAACTTTTTTTATATTACCGCCAAATTCTTATATTTAGTTCTTGCATCCATTTCTACTAATTAGCTGATTATTCAATGAAAATTTATAAAAAATTTAGATTAACTTTACATATAGAGTTTCTTTTTCTTTTAGCAATTTATATGAAAAAGTTTTAGTATGTAGCTTACCTAGAACGTACATAATAATTTTTTTATATAAATTTAATTTAAATTTTATAAATTTTATCTAAGTAAAATTTTAGGTTGTTTTACCTTTCTATGTGTTTATTCAATAAAAATTTATAAAATTTAAATTAAATTTATACAGAAAGTTTTTATCTTGTTAGCAATTTACATGCATGATAGTAAGCATGACCTATCATTTTTAAATAAAACATTTCATTAAGTAAATAATATAGCAATTAATATTCTATTTGTCCGTGTGCTTGAAATTCTGTTTGCTGAAAATAGGACCAAAGAAGCACAAAGGGATCCAAGCACTGATATATGTTGAAAAACAATCTGATTAGTTGTTCAAAACCACGTTCATTGTATCATATCTATTAGGAGATACCTGCACGTTAATCTTTAGGCCATATATATATATATATATATATATATATATATATATATATATATATCTTTATTTGCCTTAAAAATGCTACAATTACACCCTTCTATTTCTTTTTCTTATACTCTTCTCGGAAACTATGAAGGTGGTCGTATGGCAGTTTCTGCAAGCTCTGACCTATCAGTGTTTTATGCAACTACGGCTGAACTTTTGACTATTAGGTAAGGGTTTCGATTTGCAATGGGAGTTTGGGTTCTCTGACTTAGAGGTTGGAAAGTTATTCCACTAATGATATTGCCATGGTGCTTGATGATGTGATTTAGTTTCTGAGTAATTGTTTGGTTGTTGAGGACATTCATATGTTAGCTGGTTTGTTATTTGTGAACAGCGTGATATAGTAGTTCATGCTTAGCTGGTTTTGATAATTTTTGCAATTTCAAAATTATAAACCAATGATACATTCAGATGCAAGATATATCAAATAAATGCAAATGCATATATGATATATATGAGACATTTAGTAGTTGTGTGATTAAATTTAGAATAAAGTTTTTGGTTCACAAATTTTATATTTGTAGACTAACTTATTTATTATATTCTTAATACTCATTGATGGAGAGGATAGACAACACAATTCTAAAGACCAAATCTGTTTGAAGATCTTACTAATTAATTAGCTACAAACAATACTTGTTTTGATTATTGATTCTCTGACAAATAAATACTAACCCATGGTGTAAGAAAGACTCGGCAAGTTGATAACAGTGCTCTTAACCTTAACCATCATGTTGATGCTGTTGGTGATTCCTTGTGACCCTATTCCACAATCCTTCAAACTCTGTCATCAACAATTCTTTTTTTAGTTATATACATAAATTATTAGACTAAAGTATGTTTATACATAAAAGATCCAACACTTGAATGATAATTAAAAATAAAATTATAACTAAAGGCTCATGATTACTTCTATCAATCTTTTTCATTTAGAAATTTTGGGAGCATTCTAGAATATTTATATACACACATATACAGCAACATGCTTTTTAGCTCTTCATCCAAAAAAAAAAAAAATATATATATATATATATATAGACATCCCAAGTCTAGTTCTATGCCAATTACTGCATGGCAAACCTAGAATCAGAATCTTTGTTTTTTCATTTCTTATTATGTACAAATCAAAGTCTCTTCTGCTAAAATCTCTTTTCTTTTTGTTTCTATAATTAAGAGCAACCTTTCTTTTCCAAAAAATAAAATAAAATTCATGCTACTTAAATAAAAGAACTTTATCCTTCTCCCAGCATGATGCATTACAGTATATATTTAAAGATAATAAAAATATGCTCTTAATACCAGAAAGTAAAAATACTTTGATTCAATTTGTCTAGTTACAGATCTAATACTAATTTTAAATTTATTAATAAAAAATTTAAAAATAAATAAAAGTGGTTAAATGATGAAAGAGAAAATTGAGTCAAAAGATTTTTTTTCTATTATACTAAATTAAGCTAATAGAAATAAAGAAATAAGGAAAATGTAGAAATTCTTAGCTTTTCATTAATCTGATTATTTATGTACAACGAATAAGAAATTCCACCAATTCCCTTTTATTATAGTTATATCTATTATAAGATACTCTTAAAATACCAAAGCAATACATTTAATATACTTTTTCTCTATTTATTAATATTGTGTCATATTATAGTGAATTTATATTTAATTTTTGTACTAAAATATCTAAAAGATACTTTTAGTATACCTGAAAAATATCACATAATATAACAGTATTTTGGCGATTTTAAAAGATATTTAAAAATTAAAAATATCAACAACAATATACCTAAGATATTCTTAATATATTTTTAGTTGTATATTTATGAATATTTTAAATATTATACTTATAATATATAAATCATTATTCTGTTGTATAAAAAATACTAAAAATATATTAAATATTTACCGAATTACAATATATATTTAAAAATAACAAAAGTATGCTCGTATTATACCCTGAAAGTTAAAGTATTTTCAGTCCGACTTCGTCTAGTTACAAATCTAATTCTAGTATTAAATTTGTTTATGATGAAAATTAAAAATTAAATGAAAGTGATTAAATGAGGAATGAGTCAATTGAGCCAAATAGTTTTTTTTATTATTATTATACTAAGTTAAGTTAATGGAATAAAGAAATATGAAATAGGAAGAAGTTCTCGGCTTTGTCATTAGTTTGATCATTTATGTTCAATGAATAAAAATTCTAGCACTAATGTATCATATTAAAGTAAATTTATTCTTTTTGATTATTTTGTAACAAGATGTCTGAAAGATAATTTTGGTATACCTGAAAAATATTACATAATATAACGGTATATTATATATGATTTAAAAAAAATTAAAAATCAACAACAGTATGCCAATAAGATATTATTAATATACTTTTAGTTGCATATTTATGAATGTTTTGATTAAAGTTATAATACAAATCATTACTCAATGGTATAAAAAGATACTATAATTATATTTAAAATATATTTTTTCCTGCATCTTTTAAATATTTTCATGTTATAATTTAATATATTAGAATCATTTATTAATACATATTTTAGTGTAAAAAGGTTAGTTTTAATATACTTTATGTTAATATGCTTCATATTTTATTTTTTAATTTATTTTAATTATATATAAAAATAATAAAAGATACTTGCAATATATATATTAAAACCATTTTTATTGTAGTATATTTATGATATACATTTAAAATTTCTTTTTCTAAATTTTTTTAAATCAATATTTTTATTAAAGATACCAACGGGACATTTTAAAATATCTTTTCGTTATGTAATTATTTTTTTATTAAAATTATTTTATTTAGGGTTAATAATTGAATTGACTAAACGATACCAAAAAGGCATTAGAAAGATATTATTAATATATTTTATAATATTATTAAATTTTAAAATACACTGATTCATCAGTTTTTTAAAATTAAATAAAAGATCAAATTAAAATAGTATGACATGAAATTTCTTTAATATTTTTATTATAGTATTATATTTATAATAGTTATTTTGTATTATTTTTTTGACAAGTATTTCAAATGCCTGTAGAGATCCACTGGGTGAGAATTATATCTCTTATATATTTTAGCTAATTTTGCAATATGTCTGATACTATTGCAGTTTAATACTTTTTTTAGGTTGTGTACTTGTTCATGTGATTGAAATTTCACATTTGAGAAAATAAATATATGGGGTTCAATTTCACTGTGATGTGTTATTTCTTGTTACATGTTGCTTTTATCTATTAGAAGGTTTTCAAACTAAGTTGTCCCGTTGACTTGGATTTGATGTTGTGTTTTCCTTGTAGCTCCTTCTTTGCTATCGGGGAATATTTGTGGTTCTTTTGATGGATATTGGTTGTTAAAGGTAGCGAGATATTCTTCAAGTTCATGATTGACAAATAGTTTAGCTTCTGCATATTTCTTAAGAATGACGTGTGTGCTTTTATAGTCAGCAAATGACATATGATACTGAACACTTAATGCTTCGAACTTAATTTTGCTGATCTATATATACACACACATTTCTGAATGATGCCTTATTGCAGACCAAGGGAAAAAAGTTTCCTCAGGCTTAAAGGGATGTTGCGTGTTTCTTGTTGGTTCGCTGCTTCTCTAAATCTCAAGTTTGTTGCAGCTCCTTTTTATTCCTTTCAGCAATTAATGTGTCTAGAGTGTGAAATTTTCAGGAATGATGGGCTCTGAAAGACTACAGTGGGCAAGATTTTATCAGAAGCACTAGGTTATACTTTTGTTGACAGGTTAGTATTTTGACTAACTGTTTGGGTTTGGATCACTTGAGAATTTTAACAGTAACTTGAGTTTCATCTTGGAAAATGCATAACACTACTTGTTCGGAGTAGGATCTACCACTTTTCTGGAGTAGATCACTTTTTCTGGAGTTGGTGTACCATTCTTCTTTCTTTTAATATTTTCCACAAAATGGTTACAGCTAGCAATTATCTTGCATTTTCCAATGTATGCTATTGAATTAGGCATGTACTTTGAATTATAGTTGACTGTTGATCTGGGTTATACAAATTTTATTAATATAGATTTTTCTTGTCCGTATCAGTGACGAATATGTAGAGCAAACTGCAGGAGGAAATTCTGTGTCCCATATATTTCAACAATACGGCGAGGATTACTTTAGAGATATTGAGGTTTGTTCATAAAAAAGAAGCATTTGTTCAACCTGCTATGTCTTGCCATCTCTTTGTTCTATTCTGTTATCCTTTTTCTTTTTGTTCTCTTGCTCTTTATTTTGTTCATATTCTGATGAAAGTTCATTTTATTGCATCTCCATCTCATTACCATTTTACATTTCCTTAAAGAAATCCAAGTCATTTGATGTTTGCAGCACGCTTCGATGTTCATGTAAATTCGTCATGTGAGGCTGCTTAATTGTAAATAATGGTAAAATTTTTCATGACTGTTACTTCCTTATATCAGATCTGGATACTGGTAGATCTTTTAGCGTGCTTATTACTGACATACCACACTGATCATTTAATGGATTCGGAAGAATGCAATAATCTTGTGTATTATCAAGGTAAGCATTGCCATTGGTAATCTATTCAAAAGTCAATGAGTATGGCAACTTCTCAAGCCTGCCAATTTATTTGACTGGGAAAACTTTTGCGTCTGGGATTGATCGTGGTAATGAATGGCATACATATATACATAAATGTGGACACATTTGTAATCTATGGAGTATTGAGTGCTATATTTATCTTGACATCAGTTCGTTCATTACTCTTAGCAGCATTTACTGTCCCTTTTTCTTTCAATCCTTTAGTTTGGTTGAATGTATTCTATATTTTGAAGAATACAGAGCGAGGCATTGCAGAAGTTGTCTATAATCCCTCGGCAAGTAGTTGCTACAGGTGGTGGTTCAGTAGTACGTCCAATCAACTGGTATGCAGACCACACTGATGCGCAACAATCTTCTCTTATAATAATAACAATAATCTCATTCGTATTAATTAACTCAACTAAATGTTTTAGGAAGTATATGAGGCAGGGGATCACTGTTTTCTTAGATGTACCTTTGGATGCATTGGCAAGAAGAATTGCTGCTGTAGGAACTGACTCTCGTCCACTTCTACACCTTGATTCTGGGGACCCCTACACAAAGGTGGCCTTCTTTGGCAATTTTAACCACCCATTTCACCAACTTCTGGATTCATATTTTTTTTTTATTTGGATTCAAACCGTGTAAATAGTTAGTGCTGATACATCACTTTGTTAAATGTCCTTGTAGGCTTTTATGGGACTCTTTACTCTTTCGAAAAAGAGAGTTGAGGCCCATTCAGACGCTGATGTTACTGTTTCACTTTTAGGTATGATGAATTTACTTATTGAATAAATGAGTGTATTCTTCTTTTTCTAAAGTTATATATATAGGTCAATTACTGATAGACATTGTTGCATCTGTGATGCAAAAGACTCATGCTCGTTTGTTCGGACTGCTGGTGATCCAAGTTTAGAAGGCTTTTGCCTACTTGCGGGGCCTCCATGCACTCATTTCCTTCTGAGTGTGACTGCGAGTTAAACAAGAGCCCTATGTTTTTATTTATTACAACGTGTGAATAACCAGAATCTCTCATCATATGGCATCTACTTGGAAACACATGATACTGTTGTCACGGTCATTAGTTGAATAGGGCCTTTTTGAGGGAACAAAATTGTACCTTCCATAGTTCTTGGAAAATTTAATGTGGGTATTACTAAGCAAGCCTTTTTAGGTGCCCTTGTCCTACTACTACATGTATTTTACATTCAAGTTTGGGCTGAAAAGAAGAATAATACAATGTCAAACTCCTTTTTTCCGTTATGATTACAGATCTTGCCGACGATCTGGGATTTGAAGATGTATCTGATGTTGGACCAGCTGCTATAGCACTGAGGTTCTGAGTCCCTCTTGATCTTGAATTTCTCTACTCTTAACTTAAGAGGAGAATGAATTTCTAAATTCTAAGTTTTCTATTATTGGAATTGAATTTTTGCAGGTGCTTATACAGATTCAGAAGTATCTACAGGACAACAATGAGAAGTCCATGCAAACGTTTCTCTAATTCTCAGTTTGAGAGATTCTTTTTCCTTTTTTTTTTTTTTGAAGAAAATAATTTATAATAGTATTTATGTAGCTTTTCATCACTTGCAGGAACGAACTAAGGCAGTCTTGTTTGGTTTTCGTTTCAGATGTACAGATCAAATAAACTCCTTATCTATAGATATTGCGTTATGAATTTTAGTATTGGAGGGACATATGCAAATGAAACAAATTAGCAATTTTGACAAATTTTTACTTATGACTAAACACAACTCTACAACATCTTTTAATTCCTAATACGGCAAACTGCACAAAGTAATCGGCTTCATTGGAGAATTATACGATTAAGAAGGAATGGATAAAAAGAAGAATGTAAAAATCCAAAATTTGTACCCAGATCCAAGTAATTGTGTATTTAAGCATACCTTTCCCTTCTCGTTCTAGGGCAAATATGCATGTGGTTCAATACGAAATGCAGACCCCGCTCATGCTTTCCCCCAAACAGAATTGACATCAAAGAAATATCCTCCTGACCGTCTCTAGCGGGCGTGCACGAGAAACTAACCTTCCAGCCAGATCACCGGGCATAAGAAGTAACTGTTGTTGCAGTTCTAGTGGGAGCTGTCAGTTGAGAACAACATATAGTCAGTAAAATGATAATCTGAAAGACTTGTTAACCTATGCGGTTGCATTAAGAGCATCCGAGTGAGGAAAAAAGCCATGAGTTTTAATGCTATCTTCCCACTTGGATGATTGCCTCTCGTCGGACTAACATGACCTCACCTCAGGAATAACAGAAAGGAAGGGCAGAATCTCTTGAACTGATGAAAGTTGATAAAAAATAGGTAATGCTTCTTCCAAGTATACATTCTGGACCTTGTATGTCTTACTCCCTTGAACTTCCTATACAAATGTCAGTTGCAATGCTATAGTTAGTAGATTATAAAGCTACAGTAGAAATGAAATAAAATATCATCACACTGAAAGATTTTTCTAGCAATAGAAAAGGATTTCTTTTAACATACATCATCAGTGTAGTGGGTTTCAATTTATTATTTTCATACATGAGAGAAATAGCGGAAATTATCTTTTAGGGCCAAATCTACAACAAAAGGCTAACTAAAGTTCCCTAAAGACTTTTATTCTCTTAGCTGAAAGTTATTCTTTCCCTTTCTTGCAGTTGTGCTACAATCCATTCAACCGTCATCTCTAAGAAGAGCTACAATATGTTTTTTCAGATGGAACTCATGAAGCATGACAAACAAATAAAATCAGTGCAGCAATCAATTTTAAATCTGCTCTGTCAACCTAGCTTATTAGGGGCTATATAAATTGGTTCGGTTCCATAAAAAAGATAAAGGCACTTACCTTAGTTACTGAGTTATGCAAGTGATGTATATAACAGTAATAATGCCAGTAAAAAAAGAAACAATCTTACCGCTGCAGAACTACCATTCTTTTGGGAACCTGACAACAGTAGAACGAGGCGCTTCAACGTTCTTAAGTTCACCATGTCTTCCTCAGTCATCGAAGAGGATGAAAAGGGAGTAGAAAAGGGTATGCTCGCGGTAGCCACAGATGTTAAAGAATCAAGTGTTGCTACACCTAGTGCATCCAAACCCTATATATATTTCCAAGAGTATGTGTGGGTAAGTATAGGTTTCATCTTAAAGAATGCTTCACTTTGATGGAGAAAAATAAAAATAAGTTGAAGACTTTAATTTGTCACATCTCAAACTCAACAAGCAAACAACATATGCACTTACCCAAGTGATTAAAGGAATGGTAAAGAAAATAAAGAAAAACAGATCAATTTCATGATGAATGCAGGAGTAGAATATATTGTGCTGTTCGCACATTTTACAAACAAATTAACAGGAAACTATCTTGTACATTCTTTGACAAGACCTGAAAGTTGATTAGTGGAGATGAATTACTGATAGGGAGAACAATGATAAATAAACAAACAAATGAGCAGAGTTTTGGATTAGAAATAAGTAGTATTAGACTTGGGCAATCATTCAACTCAATCTTATGGACTCCATAGTTCAATACATAATAAAAATGTTTTTCAACATGCTCGGGGCACACAACCACGTCTTCAGAAAAATTTCATGACCAGAATTCTGTCAGCAAAGAGGCTTTATATTTGAAGTTGCCATTACAGAGTAAACTGACATGTCTATGTTAAAATGGTCCAAATGATTACACGGAAATATTCTGGGTCACTTTTTTCTACTGACAATTAATTCAACTTACAAAAAAATCCATCCCTGATAAATGTCTAAGAAATAATCCTCTAATAGCTGTCCCCATAGCATAGATTGTTTGATAATTGTCTCAAACCATTAGCAAATATCAATAGCAGATAAAAATGAGGTCCGAGTTCTACAGGAAGTCTATCAAATTACTAGTAGCTAGCAAATGCAGATCAGGAAATCAATGAATGAAGAGATGACATGTGGAGCTCAAAAGTTTACCTTGGCAACTTCTTGAAGAAGTATTTCCCTCACGAAGGTACCCTGAAAAAATAATAAGTATAATTGGTATAGCTCCATAGATGGCTGAAGTCACAAGAACATATGAAATTAAAGACCTCAGAATTCAGAAAAGGAGAGAAAAAGTTAAAACAGAAAAAACCTTCTCAGTCAATGTGAAGGAAAGAATCTCCTTGATAGCCACTTTGGAAACAGCATCTTCTGTCTGCCTTTTAACCAAGGCCCTTTCAGTGCGGGCACGAAGGGACTGCCACAAAATCAGTCTAAGGTTATGACTTATTAATTCAACAAAAATGAATAATCAGATGAAAGAAACAAAAGAAGAAGATAATTTTAGCTTGGTAAGCCCCAATATCATTATAAAGGGAGAAACAATGTCAATGCATAGTAAGACTTGGACTGAACACATAGTGGTGTATTTTAAGTTCAGTTTTTGTCAGCTAGAGGCTGAAACACATGAAACTCACCTCTGAAAGTAGAGATTCTAGACGATCGATTCTGAAAACACCTTCCTGAAAAAGGGAATTCGAATTTTGATATGGTTTATTACAGAAAATATGTGCACTTGCATATCTGAGAATATAGAACATTTTGCATATTTGCCTTGTAAAGAAGAGCTTGCAAAGAAGACTTCAACTTTGGTGAGCTGTCAGTTAGAACTTTTCTAGCAATCCATGGGTATGTACTACCCAAAACTTTGTAATCTGGGTTAAAACTGATAGCGATGCCTTCCAACACTGCAAGACTGAGATCCAGGGAAAGAAGTTATGAAATTAAGCAATATTTTTAGGCAAGAAGAGAAAGGGTACATAAAGAAATTTTTCAACAAAGAATAGTTTTCACATAATGCAACAGCATGACTACTCATGGATGACTAGAAAGAAGTATGAAGGTATTTGAAATTTGAACTTGTACCTACAAAAGTTGAGAGCCATATCACTTGCCACATCCGAAAGCATTAATCAACACCTTAAAATAAGAGCCGCCTGAGGATAAAACTCAAAACTGTTGGTCGGCCGAAGCCTCAGTTTCCATTATATATTTTCTGAGACCTAATTAAATTCATATTTTGTGAAGAATTTGTTCATGCAACTCAGATGCAGATGAATGAAGATAAATAAACATATCCTAGAATTTGAAACGTGGTATTAGACAGTTAATTATCACAATATGGTAGCCAAAGTATACTGTGTCCAAGTACAGCACTGCATGGGCATATACAAAGAATACGTTGCCTATAATTATAGTTTATTTATCTCAAATTTGTAGAATCTTTAAACAGAATATATATCCTGAACTGCTGGCTTTATCTCAAGTTGACAAGGTTCTGGCAAAAGCCCCATTAGTTTAAGCTTCAGTTTAGCCTACAAAATGTGCCAGAATCATGTCTTGAAAATCATTTCAAACATTCACAATACTCCAAAATGATAGCCTGCCCCAGCATTGTAATAATTTTCAGAGAGACAAGACATTAATATTAGAAATTCTAGATGTACCTGACCAAAAAGGTTCTCAAACCCCAGAAATGAACAGCTTGCTCTGTGATACAGCCATATGACAAGTAGAAGTACCACAGACTAAAGCCATACGATGACATATTGTTTCCTTATCATGCTCTGTAAAGGCAAAGTTTATAAGAAAGTGAGGAAGTATCTTTTTTTACTAGTAAAGGCAGTGCTGAGTAGAAAAACAAATTCATGTAGTTTAAGGCTATGCAGAGGTGGTTTATTAATGTAATCAAACCTTCAACCAAATGACTAGACCCAGGCAGTGCTAAAGTATGGCATAAGAAACAAAATGCAAGTGAAAATTCATTTACCCAGTTTCTGCAACTTCTTCTCTATAATACATAGACCACCAAAACTTTGAAGGAGCAATGAGGTAAAGTCTGCCATGGGTTGTCCAATTCTACCATCAACTTCAAGCCCTGATCTTAAGCAAGGGCCTTTAGATTTATTTATTCACAACTGATCTATAAAATTTTCTAGCATAATTGAGGTAAACGTCATTGAAGTAATACTTCCTTCAAAGTCCTTTTGTCTGTTTTTCTCATTTTTTTTCTTAGAGAGGTGGAGGAAGGTGGAGGGAATGGGACGAACCAAGAAAAAACAAAGACTAATAGGAATTCCAGCAAAGACAGAACAAAAAAAGCTGCATTATGTTTTGCACTCACTTAAAACCTCTCCCCTAATCACTTATTGTTTTGTACCTAGTTAAATGTCATAAAAGTTATGAATTGAACTGAAGATTTAGAAACAAGAGCTCATGCATCCCTGACCAGCCGCATTCAGGGCCATCATGGCCTCACTGAGACCAGCATATTTTGCGGCAACAGCACCGAGAATAACAGTACCTAATACTCGTGGTAGTATAATAGGGCAACCTGCACCAGTCATGAACAAGTAAGCATTAAGTTTGTTAACATGCACACAACAACTGAAAAAATAATAGAAAAACTATTATTCTCAAAAGTAGTCAGAGCAAGCTATTATAGTCTTACAATACTGAATTTAGTGCATGTTTCTTTAATTGTATACATGTTCTAAAAGATAAATTTATTGCAATCCCAACTTGCACAGTTCTCCTAACTCTGTAACTCACTATGAACCTGATATCAAGAAAATAAAATTCAAAGAATCACGAGATTTAATGTTTTGCTCCAATTTTTATAATTTCAACAACCAAAGGGTATTTCCGTAATTTCTAGCTTTGCAAGGAGAATTTCTGTAATTTCCAGTTTTGCTGGAACAATAGTTAAAATTTATTTTAAAAGTCTTTATTTTATTTTAAGTGTGAATTAGAAGTTTAACTTAATTTAGTAGTAGTAGGATTAGTTTAGTCTATACATATCTACGCTTGTAACAATTACTATTGAGAGTTTTCCAAATTTATTAACAAATATTTCCTGCAAATTGTTGGTCTAGAATTGTGTGTTTTAATTTTCTTTAGGTGTGACTCCTAAACCTTCTAAGTCTAGACTGTTAGAAATTTTCTTGTCTTTTCTTTTCTATTCCTCTATTTCATATCGGAATTTCGCTAAATCAGAAATGAAATTCAATCTTAACCTTTATTTTTCAAGAAATCAACATAGAACAGGTTTCCTAAATCCGTCCTACATCAAAACCTTATTGGTATGAACTATTCAAGGTTCAATTTGAGGTTTCATAAACTATTCAAGCCACCAATCAAGATTGAAAGACTTTCCTAGCAACATATATTCACAATAATTAATAACTAGTGAACATTGAGACTTCACCATACATTATATCAAACCGGAAAAGAATAATGAGAAGAAATTGCAGTGGCAAAATGAAACTTTACAAAGATTATCCATTGATCAAAAGAATGCACTATAATTATAAAATCGGGTGGGAAAAATTTTAAGATGTGAACAGATAAAGAGATTATGAAGATAAGTGACACAACCTAGAAATCAGTCTTAACATAAGAAGTTCTAAAAACACTTTCCTCTATGTTGATGGCAAGTTTTAAATAAAGTATCATGAAATTGATATCAAAACCAGTGCAATAATAAAAGATCTAATCATATTATATCAGACTGAATCAGACACCATTTTCAACTTAAACTAAGGGCTTAAATCCCATAAATTCTTGTATTAAAGCCTGTCAAGTATTCATTGAATTAAGGGTAATTGCAATTTTCCAAACTAGAAAGCAATCCAAAGAAACAAGGAAGATCCCTAATTCTAGTTTAGAAAATACTCTCCGGGTAGTCCCTAGAAAAATAGCCATAAGTCAAGATCCGACCAATTGGATCAAAATGCCATTTTATATCCATACACTATACAGACGGGAAACAACATACCCAAAAATCAACTATTCATTTGTAGTAGAATTCGGCATATTAATTTTCAAATTTGACTGTCAAGAAAAAACTTAGTACAAAATTCAAGGCATAAGCAAACAAATATTAAAATCAACCTTTAATTGCAAAACCAAAGCTCCCACCAGCAATGTATCAACAAATATATCACATGCTAATCACATGGCATAAAAAAAAAGATTTTCTCAAGCAATTAATCATCTAAAACTACGATTTACACATAATCAACAAACTGTCATCTATGACAGATTTCTGAGGCTCTACTCAAAATTGTCTCAAAAAATTCTAGGAAGCATTACTGGTACCACTTTTTCCACATCACAAGGACATTAAGTCTAGTTTCATTTCTAATTGGTCTTGTGCCATTTGGAAAAGTGAACAAGGAGGACTAAATAAAACATTATAGATACGTCAATCTGTCAGGTCAGATTGACCATGAAAATATAATACTCAATTTTACTTCCAAAACAACAGAATTAGGCCTTCCACAAAATAAATAGTTTTAGAGGATGGATCAAAGTTTCTATAGGTTCAGATTTCGCCTCATTCGGAGTTGTGGAACTCTAGATAATGCTCAAACAAGTGGACTGTCACACATGGGACAGAATTCCGAAATTCCAATCAAATTCACACTTCGAAGGACCAACCTAAAGTTCACATAATTTGGCATAGCACCAATCTAACATCTCATGCCACAATACAAAAATTAAGCCATAAACACAAAATTTGGTTACCTTTGCTTAGTCATTTTGAAAGTTCTGTTATACTTACATCATTAGCCAATTAATTGGGTATTGGCTTCCTTTTGAATGTTAATTCCTTATTTCAATGTTTTTCTTGTTCGTTTTTAAGCAGGACCATAACAGAAAAATAATAGAAATGCAAGTATACCTTAGAAGTGAGGCAATACTTTGTCCTCTCATTTCCAGGAAAACTATCAGAAACCAAAAACTTGCCCTCTCCAAGAATTCTTACTCCCTCTTCTGCTGTATAAGAAATAAGATCTCCAGATCTCACAACCTTCAAGAGATCAGAAATACTAAGAAAAACATTTCTTCTTTATTATTAATGAAAACTAACACCAGGACAAACTGACCAATGAACTTTAGGACAGTTGTATTGTAGCTGGAGAGACAGTGTTGTAAGATTTCAGGTTCATTACTATACGAAGTTCATTAAACCCAAAAAAAAAAAAAAAAAAGAACTAAGAACAACAGGAAAAATTGTTAGGCATACCTCAGAGAATGCATCTTTAGCTAGTTTTGCAATTTCTTTCACCAGGCACTCAGCATTTGGAGCCTTGTGCTCTTTCAGGATAGCAGCTGCCTTGTGAAGGAGCTCTGCTATCTTCCAAAGAGGAGTTCTAGCCCAAGCCTTTTCTGCACTTTTTGCTAATTCCATCACCTTGTTTTATATAGTAATATACAACTCCCTATTGATATTCGAGAGCCAATCCATGTACCGTTGACAATAAAATAGCAAGTTGCTACTAACTCAAAACATATTGACTAGTAAAGGCAAAGGTTGAGTAGAAAAACAAATTAATGCAATTTAAGACTATGCAGAGGTGGTTTATAAATATAATAAAAACATCAACCAAATGACTTGACTCGGGCAGTGCTACATAAAAGTGATGCAAAGTTCTTGCCATGTGGTGTGTTGTAGTGTTAGAAAAGTTTTGAACCATCGATACAAATTTCCCACTAAAAATATATGCAAGTACATAGTAATATATGGGATAAGGTAGGGTAGGGAAATAACCTACAGTGACCTAAACTCCCCTTTTAAACTTCCAAAAATGATTAAAGATAAAAAGGTAAACATCATTACTATATCTATGACTACTCCAACTATATATATATATATATACTAAATGCAAAGTAGCCCTCACTCTTTAAAGAAAAATTCCATTAAAGTGGGGAAGAAGAGGCCATAAATGGGAGAGGCAGCAGAGTACATGAGAGATGATGAAGAAGCTGCAGCAGCATCAAAGCCACACTTCGTGCTGGTGCATGGAATCAGTGGAGGAAGCTGGTGCTGGTACAAAATCAGGTGCCTGATGGAGAATACAGGGTATAAAGTGTCCTGTATTGATCTCAGAGGAGCAGGCATATGGATAGACATATATATATGTTGGTCGTGTTTATAGGTGATATTGATCGGGCACAGTGCTGGAGGGCTAAGCATAACGCAGGCCACTCACAAGTTCACAAAGAAGATCAGAGTAGCAGTATATGTGGCTGCCACCATGCTCAAGTTTGGTTACTTGACGGATCAAGACATTTGAAGATGTAAATTTCTATCATACCCTACCTACCAATAGACGTATATCTTAATTTGATCATTCATATAAATACATATTTCAGATTTCTTTTGACTGAACTATTATGATCATCTTTTAATTGATGGGACACAGAAGAACAAGTTTATTCATAATAATGATGATGAGTACTGCTTTTTTATTTTTTCTTTCTGAGCGTGTGTGTTTGGGGATGAGGAGAATATAGGGATGTATGGTAGCCAATTGTCTTCACCAACTATTGAGTTGTTACCCACATCATGACTTCTGAGTTCTCACTTCACCATCTCCATATACATTATTACTGTTCCATGCCAAAAAAAAAAAACAAATTAGGGTATTATATTTAATTAAATTAGTACAGTCAGAGAGAGGCAGGCTATTAATTCACTTGAAGGAACCCTCACCACCCACCTAACACTACGTGATTTTAGCTACGTGTTAAAAACATCACTTCACTTGTCGTCATGGTTTGCTCTATATTAGGGATATATGGTAGCCAACTGTCTTCACCAACTATTGAGTTGTTACCCACATCATGACTTCTGAATTCTCACTTCACCATCTCCATATATACTAATCACATGGCATAAAAAAAAAAAGATTTTCTCAAGCAATTAATCATCTAAAACTACTGTTTACACATAATCAACAAACTATCATCTATGACAGATTTCTGAGGCTCTACTCAAAATTGTCTCAAAAAATTCTAGGAAGCATTACTGGTACCATTTTTTCCACATCACAATGACATTAAATCTAGTTTCATTTCTAATTGGTCTTGTGCCATTTGAAAAAGTGAACAAGGAGGACTAAATAAAACATTGTAGATACGTCAATCTGTCAGGTCAATTGACCATGAAAATATAATACTCAATTTTACTTCCAAAGCAGCAGAATTAGGCCTTCCACAAAATAAATAGTTTTAGAGGACGGATCAAAGTTTCTATAGGTTCAGATTTCGCCTCATTTGGAGTTGTGGAACTCTAGATAATGCTCAAACAAGTGGACTGTCACACAGGGGACAGAATTCCGAAATTCCAATCAAATTCACACTTCGAAGGACCAACCTAAAGTTCACATAATTTGGCATAGCACCAATCTAACATCTCATGCCACAATACAAAAATTAAGCCATAAACATAAAATCAAACACAGCACAATCAATAATCATCATCTAAAGTAATCAAAGCCCTTACACACTTCATGCAACTAAATAAAATTAAAGAATAGTTACTAACCTAATTATGGAGATAGTAACAAAATAAGAAAATTAAGAAGTTATAATTAGCCTAAGAATTATTCTCAAACAATGTAACCCTTGGAGTTGAAAGCTTCAAACTCATCATCAGTTCAAAATTTCCATCTGAATCAGAGTAAAAAAGAAGAAATCATCACAGCCATGACAAGAATGCATTAAAAAATATGATTCCTAAACTGCATCATTGCGTAGCAATAATATTTAACAACGCCTGCAAGTGTCAACTCTTCATATAGAAATTCATTGCTTACTTCCATATGTTCCTCGAGTAAAACAGAGAGAAGGAAAGTAATTTCTAAGTAGAATAAAAAGAATGAAAGCCCAAAGGTTCAATCCTCTGAGTAAAGGATCACTCATGCTTACTTGTTGTAAAATGTCAAAGTTATTACAGAAGACCCTGACATAAACAATATGATAAAAATTATAAGAATAAAACATGCAGTTTTTCTATCAATAAATGACCAAGATAACAGTAGAAACTTCTATTAGTCACCTGACAGACATAGCTTTCTACGAATGAAAGCACAATAAAAAGCTAAATATTTGTTGTGCTGGATTTATGTATATTCCGTGAAACGTGTAATATGATCTGCACTGTAAATTTGACGAGAAGATTAATTTACTGGTATTTGTTTTGCTTTTATAATATAACTACATCTCCCAAAGGACATATAGATAACCAATGATATGGAAGAAAATAACAATTGGTCAAACAGCATTCATGCAAGTTGCATGTTTGAATCTTACTGGCATACATGGAAAAATTACAAGGGCCAGTAGCCTTACAACCAGTGAAAACTAAGCTACTCTCTCCTAGTTTGTATTGCAGAGCATTTCAAACGAATGTTCAAGATATGATACAAGTAGAATCATGAAAGTACTGATATCAAGAATCAAATTAGTCATTGTTTTAAGCAACAACTATTAAAAACAAAGAGATTCAACTGTTGCTTAATATAATTATTATATCAACATATTTAGTTACATTATATGTACAATTTTCATCCAACATCCAAATTCCGGTAAAATCTCATCTTAGCAAACCTATTAGCATAAAAATGCACAAGTCTCATGCGTTGGCAAGAAAATATATGGTTTCTATTTTTTTTTTATTGTGATAACATTAAATTTAAGCAGTTGCCATTTATAATTGGTACCATGTTAATATCATTTCAGAAATGACATCTACTATCTCGTTATAAAAAGCCACAAATAAAATAGCCTTAGAGGAAAAGTACAACATAAAGGAAATATACATACTAATATTGAAGGATGTATGGAATACTTACGCATGTTCTTCTGCACACCAGACTTTGATTCTGGAACCAATCAAATTCTCAACAAAAGGTTTACCATCATCCGGAGCTAAACAAGCCTGAATTTTAAAAAAAGAAAGTGAACACTTCTAACAAATTACCGATTAGTGCTAAACAAAGATGATATACATGCTTCAATGTTGACCGTCCGTATATAGATTTCTTGTAAGAAAACCACCAAATTCTAAATCTTTACCAAAACATTGATTCAAGTAGCCCTCAGAGCCCCTACAATATGTCTCAGAATTATTAAGCCAATTAGCAAGAAATATCAATCCCATAAGCTTTTGTATTATAATATTGTCGGGATTGTAGAAGAAGAAACACATGTGAATATCGTTGTCTACTTGTGTTCACTACCTTCACTCATCCCATACCGATACTCAATGTCGACAAAATTTTCCAATCAATGCAAGACTACAAAGACACCATGATGAAGAGTTGTTACCTTTTCATCCTAGATTTTCCTTCTCCGATTTTTCTACCTCTCCATTGTTGAGAACAAACATGCCCGGACTTGAGAGCGGTTGACTCAAGATGAATTACAAATCCCTTGATTGCAATCGCTCTTCTTATCCCGTGAAATTAAATGACACATGAAACATCTAGAAAATTTTCAACAACCATTGCAGGATCATTTAAAAAGAATTTAAATTAAGTCACAAGTATCAATCATAAGAGACATAATTATGCAACCATTACAGAAGCATACCGGATGTTTCTCAACACCGGTACCTTGAAAAGAATTTACTTTATTGTGATCCGAGTCCCACGATTTTGCTGCATATACAGTGCAACAAGTTTACCATAATCATCTAAAGGAAAGCCCACATATTGCACTCCTTGATGCATGTAGGGTACAAGCTTTGAAATACAATTTTCAATCACCCTCTCACCCAAACAGTGTAATAGGGCGTAATACTGGTGGTGGAGAAAAGAAAGTAGTTATCCGATCATCAAATCAATATACGACTTTAAAAGGAAAAAGAATAGAGATCACCGTTCCCTTTCTTAAACCGCCCAAGATAGGGGATGAAGCTCGTGATACCTCTTCAACTTCCTACAAGACCATGATCATAATGTACCCCATAAACAGAAAAACAACATGAGGACGGTTTTCCCTGAAAGTTGACCACAACCCATTCAAAAGAATTATTAAGAGATGCAAGAAATTAAAGAAACCGATCGCCCACGAAAAAACTTCATTAAACCCATTTGAAGAATAAGAACTAAGAAATATGAAACAACATGCTAGATTTAGAAAGTCCAGAGTTATTGATTTCTTCTCTTCTTTCCATGACTGTTGCGGTATGCAACAGATTTATGTCAGATGCTTGAGAATAAACCCATTTCCCCGGTTTAAACAAGAAGGTAACAACGATCAAACTAAATCTACAGAAGAATATGTAGCATCACAGGAACAAGGAACAGAAGAGAGGCATTTGGATTAAAACTGAAATTGAGGATTTCAGCCCTAGGAGAATCGCAGGATTCATTGTGGGTTTCACAGCTGAGCGAAAGGAAACTAATGGAGGGAAAAGAACGTCTGGGATGCTCTTATGAGAATGGACCCTTAGTATTACGCATGAACGGTAAAAAATTTCCTAATTAGCTACATTTTCCTCTTCCTCAAAATTCAAAGGCTTGAGAATAAACCCATTTCCCCGATTTAAACAAGAAAGTAACAATCAAACTAAAACGGACCGACGAGGAACGGCTGTGACGGTGGAAGTGGACATCTCAGCGGAAAAAGGAGAGAAGGGATCGGGAGAATGGGAGAGAGGAAAATAACGTTTGGGATTCCGAATGAAAATGGACCCTTAGTATTCCTCATCGACGGTAAAAAAAAATTCCTAATTAGCTACATTTTCCTCTTCCTCAAATTCAAAGAAAATCCTTAATTTTTTTTTTTACCGTTGGAATTTACCACATTTTTATTCTATAAGTAATTTCAAAATTTTAATTTAAAGTGAAAGATTTTTAGCTTAGCATTTCTATATTAATTAATGAAAAAAATGGTTTTCGCCGAATTTATTAAGAAAGGAAATACGACTTTAATAAAATTGCAAATAAAAATTAAAAAAGAAAATTATATAGTATTATTGTCACATTCTAACTAAAAAATCTATGTTTAACATAAAAAAAATATATTGGATAAAGAGATATAGAAACGAAAACAGCACCGAGGTAGGCCCATGAGCAGGACTCCTATAGCTCGGGAGCCACAAGTAGCACTCGCTTCCACCAGTCAGGTGATGGAGTGGTGCGTAGAGCATGCCTTATACACCGCAAAGCTCTTTCCCAATCCAAACTTCCCCTCTGAATGGAATTTGCAAGATCCTACACAATAAAGAGATATAGAACTTGATCATTACACCATAACAAGCAACAAGGCATGTCTATCGAGGGGACAGGATTTTATGCACAAAGGAAGCTTGTTGGGTGGAGGTTTTTCCCATGTGTAATATGGGTAACAGGCTCACATACAGTAAACAGTAATACTATGTGTGACAATTTACCATAAAACTCTGTAATCACTTGAAATACTAGCTAGAGTCAAATACCATATGAATCAAATTTATGTTTTCAGGGCTCTTTTCTCCATGTGTGTAACTTAAAGGTCATTTCAGTAGAAATCAAAGTGGTTTAAAGTTCTCCTTTACAACAAAGATCCAACAATGGGAATGGGGAAGGGTGATGTAGTATGTAGTTACTCTGTATAGGCATAAATCAAATCTTAACCATGACCAAAGCTTCTCTTCGACAGGTAAACCAGACGTGATCATGACCCAAGCCCATCTTCAGCAGGATTATTCACAATTTTAATTCTTATATTAGCAATTCTAGTAGTAGGGAACTTAAAAAGGAAAAGTAATTTCATATTTTGTAGGACTGTTAATCAATTTTCTATTTTGTTTCTCCACATGAGGATGTAATCTTTACAGGCAAATTAGGGATTTTTGGTTGACTTGGGCGACTGAGGTAACTCAAAAATCCTGTCCTCAGTTTGTATTGCAGGCTCCAACTTGCCTGCATGAAGCCAGAATTGTTAGTGATTATTGTAGTATTCTTGGTATGAGAACCTAGGAGACTAAGAATATAAGCATAAAAGTTCTTTGGTATGAGAACCTAGGACACTAATAAATATAAGCATAAAAGTTCTGACTTGCTTTTTTTGGGCTGTAGGTATATTCTCTATAAACTGCAAACCACTGCGCAATAACTCATAAAAGGGCACTCTACACTTATTCTCATCAACTAACAGCCAAATAACATCTAGACAACTGTGCAACCATTCAATCAGAGCTTTTTCAGGTCTCCAGGATCTCACACTATCAGATTCATCAACTCCATGTTGTCTTTGATCCCAGTTAACCAGCCAATTCAACATATGATGAAAAATCTCAGAATGAGTAGCTGGCTTCAAATTAAACTCAAGACCAGTTAAAATAATCTTACAGCATAGTTGGCGTAGGCTACATATAGCATTATCCCTACTAGATAAGTTAACTCTTGATGTAGAAGGTTGCCCATTACCAGAAATATCAGAAGATTTAACAGGAGACACTGTTGCAAGCAAAGACGGTTCAATTGCAGACTGAACAGGAGAACCAATACCATGTACCGAAGCCAATGGAGATGTAGGATTCGAAGGTTGAAAATTTGATGAATTAGGGATTGCACTAGAAGAAGGAAGTATCACATTCTGCGAGGAATTCATAGATGAGACAGCTGACACAGTTTGACCAGCTTGACCAGCTGACATTTCCGCAGAGGATACAGAAGAAAGCAGAGATGGCAAGAAGGTATCCCAGTTAATATACCCTATACTACATAAGCTCCTCAGTGCAAAAAGGAGAAATTCTGCACGAGGGGCATGGTTACAACACTGAATAACTAAAGATATAAGCACTGATTCGGTGACAGATCGCAGCTGATCTTGATCCTGAATTAAATACAAGTCTCATCGTTAACAGCCATTATAGAAACAAACATGATTAATAAGGTTTATGATTGATTCTAACCGGAAACTGGCTCTGCAGTTGTTCAAAATTTATAAGGAATTGCTCGTTTCGGGGAGGTAACTCTCTGTTGAGAGCAAGTACTCGCTTTTGTGTTTTGTTCCTGAGAAAAGGTATGTTCATGTTAAATTAACAACCAATAAACAGAAGCAAACTATAACAAGTTTCGAAAATGAATTAACATAGCGTTTGGGAAGTAAAGAAATGCTAGAATTCAATACTTACAATCTCTTTTTATTTAAAAAATGCATTGACATGATTTTGCAGTAACCTCAATTCAAATGAATTTTTCGCAATTGATTTACTCTAAACAATGCGGAAAATAAATAATAAAAAAAAAAAAACTGGCATTATGTTAGCAAGAGAACTAAAAGAGCAACTTCTTTTTAAAGTGTGAAATTTCAATTAAAAGGAATCTAAGAAACCCTAATTAAAAGAAACTACATGATTAACTCACGGTGGTTCGCGTGTTGAATCGTCATGTTTTTGGCGGCTACTTCTCTGCAAGAAAAAATTGAAAAAATAAATAAATAAATAAATCGATACAATTAAATTGAATTTGACACGAATAAATAAGATTGAAAAAAAAAAAGGTGACACGGATAGGGAAGTAAATTACTCCTAAATAGAGATTAAAGAGATCGATAATGGCAGCACGGGCCGGCTGGAACTGGTAACCACGAGAAGCAGCTGTTGTAGCTGCTATTGATCTCTGGTTTTGGTCCATTTTTCTTCTGGATTTCTTTCTCACTTCATTTTTCTGTATAGAAATAGAATTTTCTTGTTAAGCGACCAGTGAAGAACAATTCACTTGCTGCAGTTTGAAAGTCTAGACGGGTAATTCCGGTATGATTTTCTTCTTTTGAATTTTGGGTCGGGGCCCGATATCCAATTTAGTGATAACTGCATGTCGTGGAGGCGACTATTCTTAGCCTGTTCTTAAACGACAGCTCGTGCAGTTCTTGCTTATTTTTAAAATTATAAATAATCAGTCATTTGTTTGTGTGTTACATAGTTTTATTATTATTTTAATTCTAAGATTAAATTGAATAAATGCTATTTAATAAGAGATTTAATATTTAATATTATCTTACAAAATTTTAAAATAATAATAAATTAATTATTTTTAAATATTTTAAATTTTTATAAAATTTTAAAATTTTATTAATAATAATAATATAAAAATTATCTATTACTGTCGAGCAACCTCCCCAAAATTGACGTTGTCATAGCCATCATCCAGCAAGAGGAGACTAGAAGCGTGATTATGAGCACAACTAACAGTTTCGACAACACAGAGAATAAGGCCTACATCTCTTACCTCTTACACCCTCGGGGCGAGCTCGAGCGAGAAGCCGAGAGGTGCGACCACTGCAGGAGGCAGGGGCACTCTCAGGATCGCTGCTGGAATCTCCATCCCCATCTGCGGCCGGGTCTTAGTAGGGTTGAGAGAGGAAGAAGCGGGAGACGAGAGAAAGAATAGAGAAGGAGATTTAGCGGCTTAGGCATCACAAACTCCTCTAACCCTAAGGGTTATGAGGAGGCGTCTGGATCGAGTTAGGAGGTAAGTAACGGGTCGGTCTCTTTTAATTTAATCCGACTCGGTTTCAGCGATCCGACCCGACCCAACTCCAGCAACTAGGCTGACCCGGATCCGACCCATTTTGTTCTACAGACCTGACCCGACAGAAAAATCATAACTTTCTCAATTGATTTCTCAGCTTCAGTCAATTATTCAGCTCCAGCAACCCCGTGGGTCAGGTTTGGTATCTAAAAATTATGTAATTTCCTTAAATGCCTCTCAAAATTGGATCATCAATTCCGGGGCAACGGATCACATGACATGGGATGCAATAAAATTGCACAATTTTGTACCTACTAATTCCCAACATATGATCGTTGCCAACGACGATCAAGCTGAAATCTCTAATTTTGGCTCCTCAAATTTATTGCATAATAATATCCATAATATTCTTTTTTTGGCAGATTTTAAATCTAACTTATTATCTGTCGGTAAGATAACTAGAACTCTAAATTGTAATGTTATATTCTCAGCGACTGCAGTATTGTTTCAGGATCGAACCATAGGGAAGACGATTGGTGAGGGTCGCTTTAAAATGGCCTCATATTATCTCACGTACCTCCACTAACCAAAGGTCTTGTCTCGACCAACCCTGTCAATCAAGAAATGTTGATACATCGGCGGTTTGGGCATCCGTCCGATCGAGCCTTAGACCAGTTTTTTTGTCTAAAACTGAATTCTAGTTGTTGTGACATTTGTAAATTTGCTAAAACTGAATAAAAAGCCCGTTGGATGTAAATGGGTGTATAAAATAAAATACAAGCATAATGGAATAATTGAGAGATATAAGGCTAGGTTGGTAGCAAAATGGTTCACTCAAACTTATGGGGTGGATTATCAGAAAACCTTTGCTCCAGTAGCTAAAATGAGTATTGTTCGTATTTTATTGTCTGTTGCTACTAACTCAGGATGGAGCCTATTTCAAATGGATGTTAAAAATGCATTCCTCCAAGAGTCCCTAGAAGAAGAAGTCTATATGATCCTTCCTCCAGGTCACAAATCTACCTCCGATCATTCTCTGGTATGTAAGTTGAAAAAGGCAATCTACGGATTGAAACAGTCTCCAAGAGCATAGTATGCCAAGCTAAGCCATTTTCTCTTAAAAATCAATTTCAATAAATGCGCCTCTGATTCCTCTATGTTTGTAAAGCACACTCATACATACACTATTATTATTCTCGTTTATGTCGATGACATTATCATAACCGGTAACAATAATGAGGAAATTGAAAAGGTTAAGCTAAAACTAAAAGGAGAATTTGATATCAAAGATTTAGGTCAACTATCATACTTCCTTGGGATAGAAATAGCCAAATCACATAAAGGTCTATTTTTGTCTCAAAGAAAGTACGTTCTTGACCTATTAAAGGAAATAGAAAAAATAGGAGTCAAACCAATAAAGGTCATCACAGAAACAAGACAACAAGAACCAACAATCAAGGACTAAAGGTCAAGGCCTCAGTACAGATCATCACAGGCCTTAAATCAGGGAAAAGGAGCAACCTTTGTTTCCTAAGGAAGAAAGGTCGCTTCCACCTTTCCCAGCCTAGAAAGGGACGTTGACATAGAGCATAGGGAAGCTACTAATAGCAAGAAGACCGTTATACTCAAACTTGTATATAACAGAACATTCATATGCATATAATCTCAGAATTCTTGGTTATATATTTCATCACAGATTAATAAAGCAACAAATTACATTTTCTACAACAAGGCGTTAAGTAACGACGGAGGAGGAGCTGATAATTCAGAGTTAATTTGTAAAACCTTGTTTGCATGGAATGACGCTGTTTCTCCACATTTAGCAGCGGAGAGAGAGAATGATATTGTGGAGGATGTTGCTGTTTTAGAGAGTTTAAAAAAATGAGCTGGAAGTAATTAACAAAGATAAAAATGGAAAATTTGATTCTTTTTGTATTGTTGAGACTGCTGGTGGTGTTGCTAGTCCCGGTCCTTCTGGTACTTTACAGTGTGATTTGTATAGGTACGTGATATTTCCTTTTATGTGTCTTAATAAGCTTGAATTGTTTTATTAATAATTTATTTTGTTTTAAAACATGTTAATAGACCTTTTCGGTTCCCTGGTGTACTTGTGGGAGATGGGAGGCTAGGTGGTATTTCAGGAACAATTTCTGCTTATGAAAGTTTAAAACTTCGAGGTTATGATATTGTTGCTGTTGTTTTTGAAGATCATGGCCTTGTTAATGAGGTCCTACTACTCTTATATTTGCGTAATAGGTAGTAATTTTGAAGCAATTCTTTGCTCAATTGGTACTTTCTTCTATATTATAGGTCTTATTAGGAATCACTTTTATAGTGTTCGGGTAAGTCAAAGATTGCAAGAATTCAAATGAATTGAATTCTATTTAATATATTCTCATGTTTGGAAATGTCTTATTTTTTAGAATACAATTCTTTCAACTCAAGAAAATAAGGCATTTTGAAAGAAATGAAATCGTACAATAAACTACATCATTTTGCAAGAATTCAGTTGATTTGAATTCTTGCACGTAATCATTCCAAACTAGGTCAGTTTGCCTTTATGAGTCAAGTCTTTTTAATTCTTTTAATGTTTTATATTTTGCTAGGGTGCCTGTGATATTACTGCCACCTGTTCCAAAAGATATGTCAAATGACCTGGTGGAATGGTTTGCAGATTCTGAAAAGATTTTTAATTCCTTGAAGGACATAATGGTATCTGATTTTTAAAAGAGAACAGAAAGATTGAATGATATGCTGAAGAAGACAAGAGATGTCTTATGGTGGCCATTTACTCAGCATAGACTTGTTCCAGAAGAAACTATTACTATAATTGATTCAAGGTGTGGAGAGAATTTTGCAGTATACAAGGTTAGTGTTGTAACAAACAAATGAATCACTGTTTACAAACCTGTTTTCAACTTTTATTCATGTTGACCAATTGATAAAGTGAGCCATATTTATTATTTTATCTAGGTTTATAGACAAATTATTTATGTTTTTCGTGCTTGTTGTCGATTGTGTGAGAAGTTCCAATGTAAAGCACTTATTTCTCTAACAACTCAAGCTAATTTCATTGTCTTTCAATTACAGGCTCAAAATAAGTCCAAAACTGAACAGTTAGATGCATGTGCTAGTTGGTGGACCCAAGGGCCTCATGCTACTCTACAGGTCCTCGTTGTTACATGTTAATGTTTCTCTACGCTCTCTGTAATGATGTCTGAAGGTCAGATAGACACTATTTTACTATCTTAGATGCCGTGCTTTATTTTCTATTTTACTATCTATTTTACATGTTAACGTAGCCGTGATGGAGCATTTTTTGTTAACTGGTGGTCACTTGGTTGTGGTTTACTTTCAGGTATTAGCTCTTAAAGGGTCTTACCATGGTAATACACTGGGAGCTACGGAAGCACAAGCGCCATCATCTTATACAGGTTTCCTTCAGCAACCATGGTATGGATTCTTATTTTAGTCCTAGAAGCATAATTTTTTATTACTAAAGCCAGAACATCAAGTCAATTTGAATATGTAACACTGTCTTGTAAGTGTTTGTGCTTAGTACAACATTGAGCTGGCTAATGTGCAGCCCCATGTTTATTTAATTTTAGTATTTATTACATACTTTTCAAATGCAAATGATATGATATTGGTTGAAAGTCATATGGCAATGATAAGTGAAAGATTCACAATTTATTAATTCCACTAGAAATTATCAAACTCATTGAAAGCATTAGCATTTCAGCATAAAGGTTGAATCCCAGAAAATATGAGAGATTCAATTCACTAGTTGAAACATCTATGGCGGTCATGATTGTTACATAAGATCTGTACTAGTCCATTTTTGCAGCAATGTGACTGCATGTTAGAACATTTACAAGAGCCCCAACCTCTTTTTGGAGCAAAATATATTATCATTTTTCATGCTTATTTAGCTGGATCAAAACTGGAAACAATCTAGTTTGCTTGAAGGGGTAACTAGAGTAAGTATTACTTTAAGTTAAATTAGGTAAAAGTTTGAAATCAAGCAGTCAGTTTGTTAGGGCATAGGTATTCAGTTGCCTCAGCAAGTAGGCATTTAGATATGGTTATAGCACCGCACAAAACTATGGAAAAATCGATACCGTAGGGATAAATACTTGAGAGGAGATGGTGCAGATAACAACCTACCATCGATTGCTAGGGGTAGCAGAGATTATGATGCATATGTTGATTAAGAGTTCTTCTTTTGTCTCCTCAATTGAGGGAGAGAATGTGGCTATAGTGCAATTCTATAATTATGAGAATAATTCTTTTTGATTTTAACTTATAACAAATCCTAAGGGAAGTAATGTGAAGCAGCACAATGTCACTAATTACATGACGTAATTTGTGGAAGGATGGAAAACTTGTTGCTTTTGGAAATTTTTATCCGTCATGTGAGACAAACTTTTCAACGATCTTTAACATAATTAGGGTGGGTGAGTTGGGAGGAGGGTACGGTCGGGGCAATAGAGGAAGTGGGGAAAATTGAGAGATGGATTTTCAAATTATGCAGACAGCTTACATAAGGTCCATATGTAAAATTTTGTTGTTTTAAATATTTTAGTTTAGGGTTTACAGCTTCTTCAGTTTAGCATGGTAAGCGCATTCTTATAGGCGAGTCAGTGTGTTGGCTCTCTTACACGCTTTTGACTTGGAAATTCAATGGTTTTATTTTTATTGATTCCTAAAAATGTAATGTTCTTGTCATACAGAATGGCATTTGGCATTTGGCGTTAATGCAAAATTTAGTTGCGTACAATTTTTAGTAGTAGAAAAATAATGAAGCCATCAATGGTTTAATTTGATCAATCATTTGCCCTCTGTAATTTGACAGGTACACTGGAAGAGGCCTTTTTCTAGATCCTCCTACAATCTTTATGTGCAACAGCATATGGAATCTAAACTTACCTGATGCAATGCATTCTGAAATTGTAACTGATAAAGTCATGGGTTAGTAAACATGAAGTCTTCTATTCTTTCTTTTGACTCTGGCTACTATCTTTATTGTCACTATAGTTTCCTATCTTCTAACTTCTGCAGCGTTTGGCTCGCGTGATGAACTTTTTGATAGGAACAGGGACTCCTCAGATCTTTATGGATTGTATTCATCATATGTATCACAGCTGTTATCACAATATTTAGGATTAAAAGGAATTGCCCATATTGGAGCTTTACTTATAGAACCAGGCAAGAGAATCATTAGTATTTGGTATTACATATGCTATTATATCTCACAGTGTTCAGTTAATTTCTTAGAGAAATTCATGATGAGGATCCACTTTTTACATACTCTTATACTATGTTACTTGATTTTTTGCATCAAATATGTAACGTGATTTATTGGAGGTGCAATTGATTTTTTATCCCTGAAGCATAAAAAATGTACTTAAAATATTCATTTGATTCTGGTTGTAGCTCAATGCCCTTTTGCATGGACACTCCTACTCTGCTCATGCTATGGGATGCGCAGCAGCCGCCAAATCCATTAAATGGTTGAAAGATCCTAGCACAAACCCTAATATCATTTCGGAGGGAAGAATGTTTAGGGAGATATGTGGAAATTATATTTTTAATTTTTGTTTCTTTCTTGCAGGTAGTCATCCATCATCTACATAATATAGTTGACTGTTGACCACCAGATGCTACAGTTCTAATATCCATATTAATTAATTTCTTTTTTAAGAACCAAAAGTTTTGGCTAAAAGTGAACATTTGTCTGCTGATTTTCACAATAACTAAGAAAGTGAAAACATGTACTTTGTCTCCAATATAAATGGGAGAAAAAAGAGGGAAGATCAAATCATTGGCAAAGTAATATTCTGTTTACTACTATTAGCATGTTCATTTTTTTAGTGAGAATTGAAATCTTATATTCCGATGATACCTTGAGCCATTAATTTGTTATAAGATCTGCTTCTCATGGTACAGCAGTTGATATCAAAATATTTGACATATCTATTCAAAAGTAAATTAGTTTGAAACTTCCTCAATTGGCTAGAAATGGAAGCGATAGCTTCTCTATATATTTTTTTTCTTTTTAATATGAAAAATATAAATTTCCTGGATTAGGTTCTTATTTGATTTCCTAGTTCCCATGGTTCCAAGCTAAATTGCACATTATGAGCAATGGTGATGGAATATGCTGCCCTAACATCTCTTTTCACCTCCTTCTTCCAAAAACAAAAAGCAGAATAAATATACTGTTCTATAAATTGTTATAATTGGTTGTGCAAAGTTTGATTGTTGAGTAGTGTTATATTGTACTATTTTGAGTATTTAATTACATTTTTGTGTTTTAAGTTGAATTCATTTGTTCTTGAAATATGGGAAGATAAGTGTCTGTTGAAATATTGTTATCACTGTCAAGGATACTATATTTCTTTTGGTGTCTGCTGCATTTTTTATGAGTCAATTTGGATTTTGTTATTAGGTATTGAGAAATTGTCTACTCCTTATGCATTATGCGGAGAAGGTTTCTTTCTACTTGCTGAAGTAATATAGTTGGATCTAATGTTTAATGCTAATCTATCTCAGGGTAAACAGTATTTGTGGCAATAAGTAGGGCTTTATTTGATGGCTCTCCAATACTAAAAATATTTTATAGAAATTATCTAAAATAGTTTTTCTTGCCTTATTTTGAGTTGCAAAATCACTAATTAAATTTTTGTATTCAAGTGTAAAACCATAAATTTTTATCATTTTCGCAAAGTTTTAAACTTGAGCGTTGTGCCATATGGTCTTTGAGTACACTTCACATGCATCCAGTCGCATATGTTCACTCATGCATCATATAAGTTTCATGTCAAATACGTCGAGTAGCATATCGATCGGTCGGTCTTGGACATAATGCTGCAAGTTTTAAACAAAGCGAAAATGAAAAGTATACTAATAATACATTTTACTGAAAATTATTAAAGTATATTGAACGGTTCGAACAAGACTCGATGGATCAAAGTTTTCTGTATGGATGATGTTTGGCGCTCAAAACGTTACACTAAACTGTATGGTGATTGCGAGTAAACTGTACATGATATGCCTTTTCATAACATGTAGATGTTCTTCCCGACTTCCATGGAAACATGTATGTGATTAATGATGATAAGGCTTTTCAGGTTAGAGTGCCTAAGTTTTGTTATACATCTTTGAGCTGTTAAATTCTTCATGCTACAGGTCTCCTGCTGCAGATCCAAAAGCAAAAAGAGAATTATTTCTGGCATGACACTTGACACAAGTGATAAACAATTGGCTCTTCTATACCTTGCTGCTGTTCAAGGTATTGCATATGGTACACGCCATATTATTGAGCATTGCAATGCCCATGGTCACACAGTAAGAAAGCATCTTCATGCACTTTTTTTTTCTGCAGTTACATGTTTTATATTATGTATAAATATATAACTGGACCTCATATTTTTAGTTGACTAGTGTTATTAAGAGATTTCTTTTATATTGTAATAGTTTATCTTTTCAGTTATGTGTTTCTTAGTTAATGGAATGATGACTATATCACAAAATGTAATTTGTTTTAACACTTTCTATTCTTTCTTTTATTTCTTTATTCCTGGCAGATTGACATGTTGCTTGCATGTGGTGGCCTGTGAAAAAACCCTCTGTTTTTCCAAGAACATACATATATTATTGGTACTTATCTTCACTCTTTTTACTATTTACGTCTTAAAATTTTTTTCCGTAATTTTAAAATTAGTGTACATTATTTTGATCGATGAATAGCCTTTGTATGTGAATTTCCATTTATGCCACCGTGTGATGTTCATGTGTAGAGACGAGCTAAGAATAAGACGGTTGGTTTATGTGCTGATCCAACATTTAGATTAAGAAAAAGATTGGGAATTGGTTAACAATGGATATTCTTGCCCCTGCTATAGCTATATTGTTGCTTATCTGGTTCAACTATTGTACCATAAATTGTTGATACATGTGCATTTACTTGCAATTACCTCTACTGCAATTCTCCCTCATTATTTCTTTTCCTAGTTTGATATAATGTATGAATGAAATCTCAATGTTCACTAGTTATTAATTATTGTGAATATGCGAGGAAAGTCTTTCAATTTTGAATTGTTAGCTTGAATAGTTCATGGAACCTCAAACTGAATTTTGGATAGTTCATACCAGCAAGATTGGTGTTGAGTTTCATTGTTGGAAGAACTAAGTGGGTTTTGTATCAATCAGTATTTGCTATAAGTTGTTTGTACCATTAATGGTTTGAGTTGCTTTTGTTTCTTTGGTTTTTGGATGAGCGTGCTTCTTTCTGATCACTTTGCCCCTGGCTGCATTTGAGTTTGGTGTGCTGAATTATCATTTTTTGTTTTCCAGGAGAGAAAAAGGGAAATTTCTTGCAGCTCTTTATCATCCTTTTGACTCTGCATTTAAAGGCCCACCATCATCTTAGACTACAATTGCAATATATATTTTTTGTGTTGATCAGGTAGCACCAGTGAAGTGGTTGTAATATATGTCTTCCCAATCCATCTTCTGATTTTTTTTTTAATTTTCTTCTGACTTTATTTTTATTTCTTAAAAGTTTTTTAAAATCAAGTTTTAGAAATTGCAAAAAGAGAAAAAGAAAAAGAAAGAGAATCAGAATCCCTACTTAGAAAAGTTGTATCAAAACAGTTTTCGGGGTTAGAGGTTTGGGGGAAATTGTCCATCGGTTTGTGCTTATATTTTAATATTTTTATTTTTAAATCAATATAGAGTATCTATTATTTTTTGGTCTATTTTTATTGGTATGACTTCTGAAAGTGGATCTTTCTAGGATCAAAGTTATTAGTAGATTGACGTTGACGTTGTACGAAATTAATTAAAAATATTTCATTTTTGATAATTAAATAGATCGTACAACTTATAGATATGTAAGAATTTTAAAATAAAAATAAAAATAGAAATACTAGTATAAAAAATTAAAATATTAATATCAATTAGATGAGAATTTTAAAAATTTATCAACGAAATAATTTATTCAAAATTTGGTGTCTAAATCTAATATAGAGAAAATCCATACAAATCATGAAAGTCAAAAGAAGCTTTATTTTTCTCATAAAAAAAAGATATTTCTGATTAAGGATATCCTTATGATTGTAAGAGAGCAATTCCTATGCATTATTTTTCTAGGTTAAGGATATCCTTATGGAGTAGAATTACCGAACACAAATATCAGTAGTGCCTGGAGGTATTTTTGTGGCATACGGATGGGTCTCTTTCATTATTTTTTAGCTGTTGATTGTTTGATTCTATGACAATATGGATAATAAGCTCATTATGTCTATGCAGTTTTAACTAGTCATTCTTTAAATGTTCGTGAAGCTAGTGAAAATAACGAAATGGAGTCTTTTTATTTGTGATCAATCATTATTTGTGAAGACGAAAGCTTTTACTGTCAAAGATCATAGAGGAGAATGTCAGTTCATTCATTGCCTTTTATTTCTTTTTTGTTTATATTTTCTATGGAATATGTGAAATTAATATTCTATTCCATTGACAGTATACAAAAAACACTACCCACCTGCATTAAATGATAATGTATGGAGATTGGAGAAAATTGGCAAGGATGTATCCTTTCATAAGAAGCTAAATAATCAATGAATATTCAAAGTTGAAGAATTCTTAAGACTTCTGGTCAGGGATGCTCAAAGATTATGAAATGTAAGTGGGGGTTTGGGTTTTTGATTCAGTATGTTCCTGCCATATTCATATATTCTGATTTGCCTTTATTTGAATGTAGATACTGGGGTCTAGCATTTCAAACAAAATGTGGGATGCTTTGTGGCCTCAGTGGAAAGCTTTATGTTTATTGTCCTGAAGATTCCAGGGACGTTGGTGTTATTTTTAATAATATATATGAACTAAATGGCCTTATCTCTGCGGAACAATATTGTTCAACTAGTTCTGTTTCTGATGATCAAAAGGTTAGTCTTGCATTCTTCTACATATGTATATTTTGAATAGTCTTTTATTATTTTATCCTTCTTAGGTGTTTTAATGTCTCAGCACTTTATGTCTTAGCAGCAGCCAAATCCATTAAATGGTTCAAAGATCCCGGCACAAACCCTAATATCATTTCAGAGCGAAGAATGTTTAGGGAGGTATGTGGAAATTATATTTTTAATTTTTGTTTCTTTCTTGCAGGTAGTCATCCATCATCTACATAATAGAGTTGACTGTTGACCACCATATGCCACAGTTCTAATATCCATATTAATTGATTTCTTTTCTAAGAACCAAAAGTTTTGGCTAGAAGTGAACATTTGTCTACTGATTTTCACAATAACTAAAAAAGTGAAAACTATGTACTTTGTCTCCAATATAAATGGGAGAAAAAATAGGGAAGATCAAATCATTGGCAAAGTAATATTCTGTTTACTACTATTAGCATGTTCATTTTTTTAGTGAAAATTGAAATCTTATATTCCGATGATACCTTGGGCCATTAATTTGTTGTAAGATCTGCTTCTCATGGTACAGCAGTTGATATCAAAATATTTGACATATCTATTCAAAAGTAAATTGGTTTGAAACTTCCTGAATTGGCTAGAAATGGAAGCGATAGCTTCTCTATATTTTCTTTTTCTTTTTAATATGAAAAATATAAATTTCCTGGATTAGGTTCTTATTTGATTTCCTAGTTCCCATGGTTCCAAGCTAAATTGCACAATATGAGCAATAGTGATGGAATATGCTGCCCTAACATCTCTTTTAACCTCCTTCTTCCAAAAACAAAAAGCAGAATAAGTATACTGTTCTATAAATTGTTATAATTGGTTGTGCAAAGTTTGATTGTTGAGTAGTGTTATATTGTACTATTTTGAGTGTTTAATTACATTTTTGTGTGTTAAGTTGAATTCATTTGTTCTTGAAATGTGGGAAGATAAGTGTCTATTGAAATATTGTTATCACTGTCAAGGATACTAGATCTCTTTTGGTGTCTGCTGCATTTCAATTTGGATTTTGTTGTTAGGTATTGAGAAATTGTCTACACCTTATGAATTATGCGAAGAAGGTTTCTTTCTACTTGCTGAAGTAATATAGTTGGATCTAATGTTTAATGCTAATCTATCTAAGGGTAAACAGTATTTGTAGCAATAAGTAGGGGTTTAAAGTGGCATCACTCAATTGTTTAAAGTTTTTTATTTATTTTATATTATGGTATTTCTATTATATTTTTTAATTTCTTATACTTTCTATTTGTATCTAGCGTTTAATGTAAAGTAAAATATTTATCTTTCAAAGTAAAAGAGCTATTTCGATTTTTTTTTTCAAATCAGATATTAGATTTAAGGGAATAAATGCATTAGCTTTTAATGTGAAGTAAAACAACCACCTTAAAAGAGTCCTTCTAGTTTTTATTTTTAAATAAGAAATTATTTCTTTGTATTTTGGTATTTCTGTTATATTTTTTGCTTTTTATGCTTCCTATTTCTATCCCGCGTTTAGTGCAAAGTAAAAAAATCTATTATTCAAAGTAAGAGAGCCATTTCAGTTTTTTTTTTTTAGTTAGAATTAGGTTTAAACCAACACATGCATTAGCTTTTAATGTAAAATAAAACAACCATCTTTAAAAAAGTCTTTTTAGTTCTTTTTATTTTAAATCAAAAATTATTTCTTTGCATTTTGATATTTTTGTTATATTTTTTCGTTTTTAATGTTTTTTATTTGTGTCTAGCATTTAATATAAAGTAAAAATCAATCTTTTAAAGTAAAAGAGCTTTTTCAGTTTTTTTTTTAAATCATACATTAGGCTTAGATCAAAACATGCATTAGCTTTTAATGTAAAGTAAGACACCATCTTAAAACAGTTCTTTCAGTTTTTTTTTTTAAATCAGAAATCATTTTTTTGTATTTTGGTATTTTTGTCTCATGTCAACAAATTTTGAATTAATATTTCATGTCATTTCATTTCTTTGCTAGTTGTATAATAATCCACTTATTCTTCCTTTGATCATTCTATAAATTTTATTCTCCTCTCACTTATTCTTCACTATGTATTTCTAAACATAGAAAAAAAAAGAGATAATAATATATGCACAATATATATAAAAATTTCTAGCATATCAAAATAGTATTATATAGATATTTTTGTATTTATTCATATATATATAAAGAGAGAGTATATATATACTATTTTGAGTATAATATCAAATCCATTGGCATCACAACCATTAAAACCATCACTAAGAGCAAAATAAAACTCATTCAGAAGATTCATCAAACACCTTAGGTGCATGTTTTAAATATCAGTTGTAATTATTTTTTTTTCTTTTTTTACTATAAATCAACAAATCAGAAACTCACAATTTTTTTTCAAATTAATACATGTAACAAAGATTTATTCAAATAAACTTAATTTTTCAAATACTCATAAATAAGAGATTCACATCACTCGCTATTTTCTTGAAAAATAATAAAGAAAATCTATAGCCAATTATAAGAAAGCAAAAATTTTGACAAAAAAATTCGTAAGAAAATATTTTTTAATTCTTCTAAAAAGATACGTAGGCTACAAAAACAGCCCATAATTTATGTTAATCTATATATGCATTTTTTACTTTAAAAACAAATTGTTTCAAAAAAATATTTTAACATGTGGAACATTTACTATAAATTAGATTAACGACATACATTTTTTATTGTTTTATAATTATTTATTTTACTTATATAAATTAAATTATAAAGTCTTCTCATTTATGTATATATTATTTTGTTTATTATTAGTTAGCATGTTTCATTATGACTTTAAATTTGATAATTCATGATTGAGATTTTTTCTAGCTTGATCCTACAAGAGAATGATCAATGAGATAGGAGCATCAAAGAAAGATTAACTGACCCACTCCAACTATCAAGTCAGATAGAGAAAGAGAAAGAGAAATAATAAGATTAGAATTAAAATGAGTAACTTCGTATTCTACCTTATCCATCATGGTCTTTATATATAAGGCAATTAGAGTTTTAAGGTCTCTTTTACCCTATTGGTCCATTCATTTTCTTTACTCTTATTGTTTGCTTCCTTCTTGTGTTGTAGCTTTTCTATTGGCCGGTAGTATTATTATCTTTAGATGATGCCACCTGTCATGTGCCTGCTTCTTTGCTCTATTAGATCTCTTAAGTCAGGTCTATCTTAATGGCTCTTTCCAAAAAATGCGGTACATATGCAACATAGGGCTTTTATATTAAAGAATTTCATCCTATTAATTTTAGAATATTAATTTCAGGCGTATGAATAATAAAAGTCAATTTTCAATATGATTAGGTCTTTCAAGACAACTAGATAATTGTGAGAAAACTAAAAAAAAAAACATTATCTCATATTTTCTTATTAATGAATATCTTTTATATATTTCTTATTTTATAATCTAGCATTAACAAAACATGTGTGGCTTTATCATTTATGATGCCCTATATATACTTTAAAATAAGCAGGAAGAGTAATACATAATTTAATTAATAAATACGCTTAAGTTATGGTCTAAATCAAAAAGTATTTGTATGTGATTTAATTAATACTTATCAGTTCTTAAGAACAAAATAAAGCTTGTGGACATTTATATGAATAAGGAAACACTCTTTTACACAAAAAAAAAAAATAAAGCTTATTTTGATTTTCATGATTTGTATAGAATTTCTCTATGTTAGACTTAGACACTAAATTTTGAATAAATTATTTCGTTGATATTAAAGTTTTATCTAATTATTAATATTTTAATTTTTTATATTAGTATTTCTATTTTTATTTTTATTTTAAATTATTCACATATCTATAATTTGTACGAACTATTTAATTATCAGAAATGAAATATTCTTAATTAATTCCGTACAATGGCAATGCCAATTTAATAATAACTTTTATCCTAGAAAGATTCACTTTTGATTGTCATACCAATAAAAATAGACCAAAAAATAATAGATACTCTATTAATTCAAAAATAAAAATATTAAAATATAAGCACAGACCGATGGATAATTTTTTCTAAACCTCTTAGCCCGAAAATTGTTTTGATATAACTTTTCTAAGTAGGGATTCTGATTCTCTTTCTTTTCTTATTCTTTTTTTGCAATTTCTAAAAATCGATTTTAAAAAAGTTTTAAGAAATAAAAATAAAGTTATAAGAAAATTAGAAATCAAAAATGGATTGGGAAGATATATATTGCAATCACTTCAACGTGCTACCTGATCGTACAAAAATAAATGTTGCAATTGTAGTATAAGATAATGGTGAGTCTCTAAATGCGAGTCAAAGGATGATCAAGAGCTCGCAGAAATTTTTTTTTTTTCTCTTGGAAAACAAAAATTGATAATTTAGCACACCAAACCCAAATGCAACCAGGGGCAAAGTGATCGGAAAGAAGTATGCTCATCCAAAACAAAAGAAACAAAGGCAACTCAAACCATTAATGGTACAAACAATTTATAGCAAATGCCGATTGATACAAAAAATGGGAAGTAATTATTATAAATACACTCCAATGATTAGAAAAAGGTTTTCCTAATCAGTCAACAAGAATGAGAGGAGCCATCAATCGAAAGACAAATTCACCCCTTAAAAATCTTTCAAACAGGATTATTATAAATACACCCCGATCACACCCGACTTACCGCCAACAACGCTAAAACTACGGAACACTGAAGCTCTTTCGCCATTGAGCATTGTTGAACCTGGCACAACAAGACGCTGGCCTCGGCTGGCTCATGCAGAGCCACCGACTGCAGTCTCTCTCTTCCGACGCGCCACTCTCTCTCTCTCTCTTCCTCTCTTCTTCCCCGATTTTCTTTCCTTTCAATATCGACATTAGGCCCCCAAACTTTTCCTTATTACAATTTAGTCCCTCAACTTTCTTAATTACTTACAATTTCATCCTGCAGAATTCCAATTTAACCCCCAAACTTCTTTTTAGCCTTTCAATTAAGCCCTTAACTAATTAATTTGGGCCAAATTCGAATTATTGAAAATACACAATTAAATTAAATAATCAATTTCCAACTCAAAATTTAATACTACTAATCAATTATAATACCAATTTTCCCAAAATTCTTTTATAAACATCCTTTATAATTTCTTCCAAATTTTTTTTCAATATATAATTTTACTTATATAAATATGCATTTGGGAAAATTTTGGATAACCAAAATATAATCATTTCTCAAATAATTTACTTGAATAATTTCTTAAAATTTCAAACTAATTGGGTATGGAAAATAACTCATTTATTTATCTAACATGAACATTCAAAATTTGTATTTAAATCATTCCAATTAAACCGAATAAAAATAAAGCTAAAATTAACTTAAATAAAAACTCATTATTAAATATATAAAAAATTCCAGGTGTTACATTCTCCCCCCCTTAAAAAAAAAATTCGACCTCGAATTTTAAAAGAAAAGGGGCTACACTCTAAGACTGAAACTAATTAGGAACCTCTCATCTCCAACTTGGCTTCTCGGGAACTTTCCTCGGCAGAAACTAAACTAAACCACAAGACTCATCGATAAAACCCTTAAATAAAACTAGCGAACCTGAAAATCCGCGATCCTCACTTACTACTCCTCGGAAACCAAATCTTTACTTGCTTCCACACACTGAGCGTCCAACACGAGCAAAAGATCAAAAATATACTTCCTCAACTCAGACATACGAACAACTGGATTTAACCTCAGAGAACATTACTAATACTTGGCGGCAAGTCCAACTTACATGCCACCTCACCAACCTGCCGACAAAACCAAGGGTTCTCACAACCTTATTTTCTTACCAAACCACATCACTTATGACATAAGAGTCACCTTATTAATACATACTCTCTAACACCAATCTCCACGTGCCCCTACTCGGGTTCGCACAACCCTTATGCTACTAAAAAGTTGTCTTCAGCTGCTCGCGAGAAAAAGAACCTCCTTTTATAGACCTGGACCAACTCTAGTCTTGCCTACAATCTACTCGCCAACTTCCTTCTAAATGACATGTCCCTTACACACGCAGAAAATTCTTAACATCCACATCACATCATTAACGACATAACATCCATCTGATCGCATCAACCGATATAAACCATGCCATCCTGACACAAGATTCCTCCTTGACTGAAATCCAAAAGCCTCCCTTATAATCTAACATGGGGCCTACAGCTCCACATACTCACTCTCTCAACAACTCAACTCGTCATCCAGAGAATTCTCAAGCTAACACTATTTACTTTGAAAATTTTACTTATTTATTTACTTTATAATCATCACTGATAAAAGCTTTATTATCTTGAAAAAATACTTTTACAAAATCGTAAAATCTCTAGCCATTTTTCTTTATATAAAATTCTACAATATCGCGCGCCAGGGTGATTATGCCCCCCTATCACCAAGGGTTGCAATGCACGATGTATGATGCATGTCCTAAAATGAATTTATGCATGCCTAACAGTGAAATGCCATAATGCATTCTTACGGGACTCGGCGCAATATTGTATTTCAAAAACACTTGTCCTACTTAGAAAAATAAACAATGTTCGCTTAAGTTTCTCTGAATTCTGAGTGTCCGAAAATACTCCTGCCACCTTTCTTAAGCTCCTTACAACCACAAAAATCAACCATAACAACCGACATCCGCTCGACTTCCCAGGAACTACCTTCGGCGCTACTCAAAAAGACGATGCCTGATGCGATGACGAGGCAGCTCATGACACGACTGCAACCACGCTCTACACTAAAACTGACTGCGGTGCCCACCATCGAAACCACAATCAAAGCTTCTAAAGGCGGACTGCACTAATCACTTGAAGAAACAGCACGAGTCTATCGCGCTTCGGATCTTCCCACCGCTACAAAGCTCATTCTCAGCACAGCACCAAAGACAAGCTTACGAGAAAGAAAAGGCTGACTCTCTAACAGAGAAGGCTGAGACACTAGAGTCGATGAAAACAACAAGACAGACATGATCCTAACTCCGTAGTACCAAGAAAAATCTTAACTTAGGTCGAAGGAAATCTAAACCTAAGCTCTGATACCAACTTTGTCACAACCCAACCCGTGGGCCCGTGACCGGCACTAGGGAATGGGTAGGCTTAAGGCCACCGAAACCCGTAGTAAGCCTGACACTCACTGACTTAAACAAATCTCATCTCAAATTAATATTATTAAAGCCACAATTTATCTTAATAGTTACACTTTACAAAATTACTTCGGTCTACCGGAAAAACTAGGCGAGACCCAAGCTCGGAAAATTTACAACTGATACATCTACTATTACTACTCATGGAGAATCTAAGATTTACCAATTTACATACCAAATCAAATACATCACCCGATGATGAAGGAGTCGGGTTACTGAATAAGAGTCGCGAGAGGACTAATAGTCACGAATCTGAAAAACAGTAAATGGAGACTGTCAGTCTCGAGAGTGAGTTAAAATCATATATCTAAAACAGTTTCAAACATTTCAATATCACATTCATTTAATTTTAAAAATAATTAATAAATCACGCGAACCATACGTGTCATGTTAAGACATATGTGTCATGCCATGCTTAAACAAAAATTATTCCACATGCAATGTGATCGGAGTACTTCAAGATAACCCTAATCCCAACTCTAACATCTCGACTTATTTCAACACTTATGTCTCAACTAACCTCAACTCTAACATCTCAAACCTCTCATTCCAACAGGACTGGCGCCCAGAGAGCAAAGCTCGACCAGGGACCTTACCTCCAGTCCGGCCACTTAACTCTCGGCCTTAGCCTTTTGGCTCTCTTATCCAATAAGATCGGCGCCCCAGAGAGCATAGCTCGACCAGGGACCTTACCTCCGACCGGTCACTTAAATTTCCAAATAAGCTGCGGCCAGAGAGCAATGCTTGGACTGGGGACCTTTACTCCCAAGCAACCACACTCTACTAAGCCCAGAGAGCGATGCTCGACCAGGCAGTCCTAATCTTTCTTTCTCAAAAATTTTACCTCTTTACCCTTTTCCTATCTCTCTCATATTATATTGGAACACTCATCCAACTTCTATGTTCTACTGTTGTCCCATCCTGAGTTATCATGCAATATTAAAATTAGTAATAAAGGAAAAACATATTTAAATAGTAATTAAAAGCATCATGCAAATGATAATAATAATAATTAAATGAAAAATTGAAATTGCAAATAAATATTCACAGTAGCAAATCAAATTTTATGCATGACACGTGCGTGGCGATATATGACTTTAACTCATGAGGTTTGGTGACCTCCTAGCTCGCCTCCCAAGGCTCTCGGTAGGAGCGAGCCGAACGAACTGACAATCTAGTCACGTAAAACAATTTATCAAAACGATGAAACAATTACAATAGATCCTAGGTCTAGACTCCTAGGATTGACTGTCTAAGAATCTCGACTCAGGAGAATTCTACCGAAAATCCGGCAGAACCTCCCTTACAACACGAACATTACCCCCCGTAAAAACGGGTCCAGGACCTGCCAGAAGAACACTTCCAATATCCAACAATTTAAACAACGGGAGTCGGGTCCCCAAACTTCACTATTTCCCGACTCCGCCACACAGCACAAAACACAAGGCAGGCAACTGACAGACAATTATTTTTGACTCACAATAACATCAAATACACAATATAACCCAATAAACACAAATTTAAAATCAAAGGATTTCTAAGATCAACGGCCAGAGAAAATTACCGAGACGCTCGATCGCTCGGTCGACTCGCCTCCAGCCGCCGGAGTCCGATCGACGATCCGAACACACCATCGGACTCACAACGACGCGCTGATGACGATCCCCGCTTTCGATTTTCTGATCTAACACCCGATCATCCGGAGAGATTTGCGGACGATCTCGACCGTCGATTTGCAAACGAAGCCCGACTCCAAGACGAAACCTGCCATCGCGAAGCTTCGAGCCGAGGAGAGTCGGGATACGCCCTCCGATCGTCCATCCTCCGGCCGGATCTCACGGGAAAACCCAAAAACACCGGCCACCATTTTCTCTCTCCACCGGATCTTCCGTCTCCCGGCCACCACAGGCGTCGGCCGCTAAAAGAAAGCTCGCCGTAGAGAGCAGATCGCCACCCGACTCTACCGCCAACAACTCCGAAAACGGCCGGAACACGCCCCCAAGGCTTTCCGCTACTGGGCCTGTTGGCCTCTCCAACAGACGCCGCCTGGCTGGCCCGCGCCTTCATGGCCGCCACCGATGCCCGCAGCTCCTCTTTCTTCCGACGCGCCACTCTCTCTCTCTCTCTTCCTCTCTTCTTCCCCGATTTTCTTTCCTTTCAATATCGACATTAGGCCCCCGATCTTTTCCTTATTACAATTTAGTCCTTCAACTTTCTTAATTACTTACAATTTCATCCTGCAGAATTCCAATTTAACCCCCAAACTTCTTTTTAGCCTTTCAATTAAGCCCTTAACTAATTAATTTGGGCCAAATTTGAATTATTGAAAATACACAATTAAATTAAATAATCAATTTCCAACTCAAAATTTAATACTACTAATCAATTATAATACCAATTTTCCCAAAATTCTTTTATAAACATCCTTTATAATTTCTTCCAAAATTTTTTCAATATATAATTTTACTTATATAAATATGCATTTGGGAAAATTTTGGATAACCAAAATATAATCATTTCTCAAATAATTTACTTGAATAATTTCTTAAAATTTCAAACTAATTGGGTATGGAAAATAACTCATTTATTTATCTAACATGAACATTCAAAATTTGTATTTAAATCATTCCAATTAAACCGAATAAAAATAAAGCTAAAATTAACTTAAATAAAAACTCATTATTAAATATATAAAAAATTCCGGGTGTTACAGTTATACTTAGCTCAAGAATAAAGAACTTAACCTTTCAAGTATTAGCTTCTAACTAATCATCAGTTTTTCAGCTTAACTTGTGCCGACGCAAACCTTATGTTCTTCGAGCTCCAACCTTCAAGCACAAACCATTTTTAATAAATTAGAGTTTATAAATTTTCTATTTAAAATTAACAACCATCAGACTATATTACAAATAATTCAATCCAAACATACAATAAAAAAGTCATTCAAACAAAAAAATTAAAACAACCCAACAACTATTTGGATAGTGGCGCCATTTCTTTCTAGCGACTGATATGCAAACACAGACAATCACATTAACATCAACAAACACCAAGCAACACTAATCAAAATAACAATAACAAAGCACTTGTAGCCTAATATTACTTGTCAAGCATATGCGCCTATGTCCGATGATTACCCCATCTACTACGAGGTTCTAACTCAATCTAGTTATGCAGTTAAAATCTACTTTTTCACATAATGCATCGCATATCATCTTAATCACTAAGTTTGGTCATTCTCATTCGCATTAAACGCATGCTTATTGCAAAGGGGGGAGGAGAAAAGCATATACACACATATATGTATAATATACTACTCACAGTAAGAAGCTCCAAAACTAACCTCCATCCGGGCACTTAATTACTCCGGGTTATCTACTCACAAATATACAAATTAGAGTTTATAAATTTTCTATTTCTAATTAACAATCATCAAACTATATTTTGTTCACTGTCTCAATTTATATTTCCTAGGTCCGTACCTCTACCTCAACTCTAAATAATTTCATGATAGGGTTAGTAGCTAATCTTTAATTTTATTAAGTTGCATGGTGGAGTTACTTCAAAAGTAATGTTTGGTAGAGATGAGGTAGAAGTACTAACATAGAAATAGAAATTGAGAAAGTTAACAAAATAAGAAAATAAAAAAAGTTATATTTAGCTCAAGAATAGACAACTTAGCTTTTCAAGTATCAGCTTCTAACTGATGATCAGTTCTTCAACTTAACATGTGCCGAGGCAAATCTTATGTTCTTCGAGCTCCAATCTTCAAGCACATACCATTTTTAACAAATCAGAGTTTAATAAATTTTATATTTCTAATTAACAATCATCAAACTATATTTTGTTCACTGTCTCAATTTCTATTTCCTAGGTCCGTACCCCTACCCCAACTCTAAATAATTTCATGATAGGGTTAGTAGCTAATCTTTAATTTTATTAAGTTGCATGGTGGAGTTACTTCAAAAGTAATGTTTGGTAGAGATTAGGTAGAAGTACTGACATAGAAATAGAAATTGAGATAGTTAACAAAATAAGAAAAAAAAAGTTATATTTAGCTGAAGAATAGACAACTTGCTTTTCAAGTATCAGCTTCTAACTGATGATCAATTCATCAACTTAACATGTGTCGAGGCAAATCTTATTTTTTTCGAGCTCCAATCTTCAAGCACATACCACTTTTAACAAATTAGAGTTTAATAAATTTTATATTTCTAATTAACAATCATCAAACTATATTTTGTTCATTGTCTCAATTTCTATTTCCTAGGTCCGTACCCCTACCTCAACTCTAAATAATTTCATGATAGGGTTAGTAGCTAATCTTTGATTTTATTAAGTTGCATGGTGGAGTTACTTCAAAAGTAATGTTTGGTAGAGATTAGGTAGAAGTACTGACATAGAAATAGAAATTGAGATAGTTAACAAAATAAGAAAAAAAAGTTATATTTAGCTGAAGAATAGACAACTTAGCTTTTCAAGTATCAGCTTCTAACTGATGATCAGTTCATCAACTTAACATGTGCCGAGGCAAATCTTATGTTCTTCGAGGTCCAATCTTCAAGCACATACCACTTTTAACAAATTAGAGTTTAATAAATTTTATATTTCTAATTAAACAATCATCAGACAATATTAGAAACAATGCAATTCAAACATCAAACAAAAAAAGTAATTCAGACAAAAAAACTAAAATAACCCAACAAGAACTATGAAGTAACTCCGCCATGCAACTTAACAAAATTGAGTATTAGCTACTAACCCAATCAGTCTATTTGGATAGTGGCGGCATTTCTTTCCGACGGCTGATTGAGATCATAATAAAGATGCAAACACAGACAATCACATCATCATCAATAAACACCTAGCAATACTGATCAAAATAATAATAACAAAGCAATTTAAGCCTAATATCACTTGTCACGCATATGCGCCTATGTCCGTTGATTACCCCATCGTCTAGGACATTCTAACTCAATCTAGTTATGCAGTTAAAATCTACTTTTTCACATAATGCCTGTGGGCATATCATCTTAATCAATAAGTTTGGTCATTCTCATTCGCACTTAAACTCATGCATATTGCAAAGGAGAGAGGAGAAAAAGCATATACATACATATATGTGTAATATACTACTCACAGTAAGACGCTCCAGAGCTAACCTCCATCCATCGCACTTAATGACTCCGGGTTATCTAGTCACAAATATACAAATTAGAGTTTATAAATTTTCTATTTCTAATTAACAATCATCAAACTATATTTTATTTACTGTCTCAATTTATATTTCCTAGGTCCGTACCTCTACCTCAACTCTAAATAATTTCATGATAGGGTTCGTAGCTAATCTTTAATTTTATTAAGTTTCATGGTGGAGTTACTTCAAAAGTAATGTTTGGTAGAGATGAGGTAGAAGTACTAACATAGAAATAGAAATTGAGAAAGTTAACAAAATAAGAAAATAAAAAAAGTTATATTTAGCTCAAGAATAGACAACTTAGCTTTTCAAGTATCGGCTTCTAACTGATGATCAGTTCTTCAACTTAACATGTGCCGAGGCAAATCTTATGTTCTTCGAGCTCCAATCTTCAAGCACATACCATTTTTAACAAATTAGAGTTTAACAAATTTTATATTTCTAATTAACAATCATCAAACTATATTTTGTTCACTGTCCCAATTTCTATTTCCTAGGTCCGTACCTCTACCTCAACTCTAAATAATTTCATGATAGGGTTAGTAGCTAATCTTTAATTTTATTAAGTTGCATGGTGGAGTTACTTCAAAAGTAATGTTTGGTAGAGATTAGGTAGAAGTACTGACATAGAAATAGAAATAGAGATAGTTAACAAAATAAGAAAAAAAAAAGTTATATTTAGCTGAAGAATAGACAACTTAGCTTTTCAAGTATCAGCTTCTAACTGATGATCAGTTCATCAACTTAACATGTGCCGAGACAAATCATATGTTCTTCGAGGTCCAATCTTCAAGCACATACCACTTTTAACAAATTAGAGTTTAATAAATTTTATATTTCTAATTAAACAATCATCAGACAATATTAGAAACAATGCAATTCAAACATCAAACAAAAAAAGTAATTCAAACAAAAAAACTAAAATAACCCAACAAGAACTATGAAGTAACTCCGCCATGCAACTTAACAAAATTGAGTATTAGCTACTAACCCAATCAGTCTATTTGGATAGTGGCGGCATTTCTTTCTGACGGCTGATTGAGATCATAATAAAGATGCAAACACAGACAATCACATCAACATCAATAAACACCTAGCAATACTGATCAAAATAACAATAATAAAGCAATTTAAGCCTAATATCACTTGTCAAGCATATGCGCCTATGTCCGATGATTACCCCATCGTCTAGGACATTCTAACTCAATCTAGTTATGCAGTTAAAATCTACTTTTTCACATAATGCCTGTGGGCATATCATCTTAATCACTAAGTTTGGTCATTCTCATTCGCATTTAAACACATGCATATTGCAAAGGAGAGAGGAGAAAAAGCATATACATACATATATGTGTAATATACTACTCACAGTAAGACGCTCCAGATCTAACCTCCATCCGTCAGACTTAATTACTTCGGGTTATCTAGTCACAAATGTACAAATTAGAGTTTATAAATTTTCTATTTCTAATTAACAATCATCAAACTATATTTTGTTCACTGTCTCAATTTCTATTTTCTAGGTCCGTACTTCTACCTCAACTCTAAATAATTTCATGATAGGGTTCGTAGCTAATCTTAATTTCTAAGTAGAATAAAAAGAATGAAAGCCCAAAGGTTCAATCCTCTGAGTAAAGGATAACTCATGTATACTTGTTGTAAAATGTCAAGAATGCATTAAAAAATATACTCCTTCTACGAGGCTGTTTTCTTAAACTGGTAATTACACTACTTTGACGGGGTTGTTTTCTCAGATTCATAAATATACAAGTCTTAAGGGGTTATTTTCTTATATGATAAATACACCATTTTTACAGTGTTATTTTCTCATATTAAATTATTAGCACTATTATGGATTTTTTTCTCATATTCATAAATATACATGTTTTACGGGATTATTTTCTTATATTGATAAATATTCCACTTTTATGGGGTTATTTTCTTATATTAACAAATATACTCCTTTTACGGGGTTATTTTCTCATATTATAAAATTAACCCATTTAAGGGGTTGTTTTCTCTTACTCACAAATACACTAAAATTACGGGATTATTTTCTCTGATCGATAAATATCCCCGTATGACGGGGTTGTTTTCTAATATTTATAGATATATCCTTCCACGGGGTTATTTTCTCATACTCACAAATATACCAAAAGTACGAGGTTATTTTCTCCGATTGATAAATTTTCCCGTATTTCGGGGTTATTTTCTAATATTTATAAATATGCCCCACTTACGAGGTTGTTTTCTCATATGATAAAATTAACCCATTTAAGGAGTTGTTTTCTCATACTAAAAAATATACAAAAATTACGGGGTTATTTTCTCAAGTTAATAAATTTCACCGTATTACATGGTTGTTTTCTAATATTTATAGATATACCCCTCTTACGAGGTTGTTTTCTCATATTAAAAAATGTACCCATTCTATGAGGCTGTTTTCTTAAACTGGTAAATACACTACTTTGACGGGGTTATTTTCTCATATTCATAAATATACATGTCTTACGGGGTTTTTTTTATATGATAAACATATCACTTTTACGGAATTATTTTCTCATATTAAATTATTAGCACTATTATAAGGTTTTTTCTCATATTCATAAATATACATGTTTTATGGGATTATTTCTTTATATTGATAAATATTTAACTTTTACAGGGTTATTTTTTTATATTCACAAATATACTCCTTTTACGGGGTTGTTTCCTCATATTATAAAATTAATCTATTTAAGGGGTTGTTTTCCGTACTCACAAATATACTAAAATTATGAGATTATTTTCTCTGATTGATAAAAATCCCCGTATGCTGGGGTTATTTTCTAATATTTATAAATATACCTCTCCACGGGATTTTTTTATCATATTATAAATTTTACCCCATCTACAAGGCTATTTTCTCATACTTGCAATTACACGACTTTTACGGAGTTATTTTCTCATATTCATAAATATACACGTTTTACGGAGTTATTTTCTTATATTGATAAATATACCACTTTTACGGGTTTATTTTCTTTTATTGATAAATATACCCCTTTTACGGGATTGTTTTTTCACATTATAAAATTAACCCATTTAAGGGGCTATTTTCGCATATTCACAAATACACTAAAATTACGGGTTTATTTTCTCCGATTGATAAATTTCCCCGTATTATAGGGTTGATTTCGCATATTAAAACATTTACTCCTTCTACGAAGTTGTTTTCTCAGATTCATAAATATACAAGTTTTACAGTGTTATTTTCTTTTATCGACAAATATATCCTTTTTACGGGATTGTTTTCTCATATTATAAAATTAACCCATTTAAGGGTTATTTTCTCATACTCACAAATATACCAAAATTACGAGTTTATTATCTCCGATTGATAAATATTCCCGTATTACGGGATTGTTTTCTAATATTTATAAATATATCCCTTTTATGGGGTTGTTTTCTCATATTATAAAATTAACTCATTTAAGGGGTTGTTTTCTCATACTCATAAATATACCAAAATTACGGAGTTATTTTCTTAGGTTTATAAGTTTCACTGTATTACAAGGTTGGTTTCTAATATTTAGAGATATACCCCTCTTCCGAGGTTGTTTTCTCATATTAAAAATGTACCCCTTCTACGAGGCTGTTTTCTTAAATTGGTAATTACACTACTTTGACAGGGTTGTTTTCTCAGATTCATAAATATATATGTCTTACGGGGTTATTATCTTATATGATAAATATACCACTTTTACAGGGTTATTTTCTCATATTAAATTATTAGCACTATTATGGGGTTTTTTTTTCTCATACTAATAAATATACATGTTTTACGAGATTATTTCTTTATATTGATAAATATTCCACTTTTACGGGGTTATTTTCTTATATTGACAAATATACTCCTTTTACGGGATTGTTTTCTCATATTATAAAATTAACCCATTTAAGGGATTATTTTCTCGTACTCACAAATATACTAAAATTACGAGATTATTTTCTCTGATCGATAAATATCTCCGTATGACGGGGTTATTTTCTAATGCTTATAAATATACCCCTCCACGGGGTTGTTTTCTCATACTCACAAATATACCAAAATTACGAGGTTATTTTCTCCAACTTATAAATATTCCCGTATTTCAAGTTTGTTTTCTAATATTTATAAATATACCCCTCTTGCGGGATTGTTTTCTCATATTGTAAAATTAACCCATTTAAGGGGTTATTTTCTCATACTCAAAAATATACAAAAATTACGGGGTTATTTTCTCAGGTTCATAAATTTCACCGTATTACATGGTTGTTTTCTAATATTTATAGATATACCCCTTTTAAGAGGTTGTTTTCTCATATTAAAAAATGTACCCATTTTACGAGGCTGTTTTCTTAAATTGGTAATTACACTACTTTAACACGGTTGTTTTCTCAGATTCATAAATATACATATCTTAGGGGGTTATTTTCTTATATGATAAACATACCACTTTTACGGGGTTATTTTCTCATATTAAATTATTAGCACTGTTATGGTGTTTTTTTCCTCATATTCATAAATATACATATTTTACGGGATTATTTTCTTATATTGATAAATATTCCACTTTTACGGGGTTATTTTCTTATATTGACAAATATACCCCTTTTACGGGGTTGTTTTCTCATATTATAAAATTAACCCACTGATGGGGCTGTTTTCTCATACTCACAAATACACATATATTACGGAGTTATTTTCTTCGATTGATAAATATCCCCGTATTATGTAGTTGTTTTCTCATATTAAAAAATTTACCCCTTCTACAAGGATGTTTTCTCAGATTCATAAATATACACGTTTTATGGTGTTATTTTCTTATATCGACAAATATACCCCTTTTATGGGATTATTTTTGTCACGACCCCACCCGTGGACCCGTGATCGGCACTAGGGAATGGGTAGGCTTAAGGCCACCAAATCCCGTAGTAAGCCTGAAACTCACTAACTCAATCAAATCTCATCTCAAATTAATATTATTAAAGCCATAAATTATCTTAATAGTTACATTCTACATAAATACTTCGGTCTGCCAGAAAAATTAGGCGAGACCCGCAACTTATAAAATTTACAAATGATACATCTACTATTATTACTGCGGAGAATCTAAGATTTTTACAATTTGACATACCAAATCAAACACCACCCGATGATGAAGAAGTCGGGTTACTGAGTAAGAGTCGTGGGAAAACTGACAGTCATGAATCTGAAAAACAGTAAATGGAGACTGTCAGTCTCGAGAGTGAGTTAAAATCAAATAATCTAGAGACTATTGCTTTCTTCACAGAAAATATTAATCATTCGAATCAATATATCAACCATGCATGTAAATACAACCATATTATAACCATACCATAATAAATAAATAAATGAATAAATAAAATATATATATATATATATATATATATATATATATATATATTTTCTTTTACGGGACGAGTGGCTCGGTGAGAACCCTAACCCCAACTTCTAATAGCCTTTCGGCTCTCTTAATCCAACAGTCCGGCGCCTAGAGAGCAAGCTCAATCAGGGTCCTTACCTCCGGCTGAACACTTGAATTCCAAATAAGCCGGCCAAAGAGCGTTGCTCGATTAGGGACCTTAACTCCTAATCAACGAACTCTAGAGAGCAATTGCTCGATCGGGGCAAACAAATCCATAATAATCTTATGTCCATGATCATTCTGCAGTCGTCCCGATGTAACCTACCAGGTGGCATGTTCTACGAAAGCCACATTTCCCAAAACGCAATCATCACATTTAATAAATATCATTGTCTAATGAAATCATTCAACATATACCGAAATAAAGATTAAAAATTTAGGATAAGGCAACATGCAATTCGTGTCGAAAAATAATAATATCTATATTATTATAACGTTACTAATAATAATATTTATATTATTTTCAATAATTAATAATCAAGTGAAATTATTTATCTTGCGATACTAATAATCATATTAAGCACAAATTCTAAAATAGCATATTAAAATCAGACTTAGCAATAGTGCAATGATTAAATGACTTTAACTCACAGAATTTGGGTGACCTCCTAGCTCTGCTCCGGTGCCTCGGTTGGACCGAGCCGAACAAACGGACAATCTAGTCATGGAAAATAATTTATCAAAACGCTAAAACAATCGATCATTAATCCTAGGTTTAGACTCCTAGGACTGACTGTCTAAGAATCTCGACTCAGGAGAATTCTACCGAAAATCCGGCAGAACCTCCCCTACAACACGAACATTACCCCCCGTAAAACGGGTCAAGGACCTGCCAGAAAAATACTACAAATACTTAACAATCCAAACAACGGGAGTCGGGTCCCCAAACCTCACTATTTCCCAACTCCGCCACACAACACAAAACACAAGGCAGGCAAACCGACAGACAATTATTTTTGACTCACAAATATCATCAAATACTCAATATAATCCAATAGACACACAATTAAACCAAGAATTTCCAAAATTACGGGCCAGAGAAAAATTACCGAGACGCTCGATCGCTCGGTCGACTTGCCTCCGGCGGCCGGAGTCCGATCGACGATCCGAACACACCATCGGACTCACAACGACGCGCTGACGACGATCCCCGCTTCCGATTTTCCGATCTGACACCCGATCATTCGGAGAAATTTGCGGACGATCTCGGCCGTCGATTTGCAAACGGAGCCCGATCGCCACGAACCGGTGCCATCGCGAAGCTTGAGCTGAGGAGAGTCGGGATACGTCCTCCGATCGTCCATCCTCCGCCGGAGCTCACCGGAAAAGCTGAAAAAACACCGGCTGCCACTCTAAATTTCAATTTGCCGGATCTTTCAACTCCGGCCACCCCAGGCGTCGCCATTGCTGCCAGAAGAGAGCCCTTCCCGAGAGGAGCCGATCGCCACTAGACTCGCAACACCGGAAGCGGCCAAAGCGGCCTCCCTGCTCCCGCGATTCCATGACGCCGCTGTTCTCCACGCCTCGAGCCGCCTTTCTGCTGACCGAGCCACCGCACGCCGCCGCCTTCCTCTTCTTCTTCGGCCATCACCCTCTCTCTCTCTCTCCCGATCTACTTTCTCTCTCCCCGATCCCATTCCTTTCAATATCGACATTAGGCCCCCGAACTTTTCCTTATTACAATTTGGTCCCTCAACTTCTTTAATTACTTACAATCTCATCCTGCAGAATTTCAATTTAACCCCTATACTTTCCTTTATCCTTTCAATTAAGCCCTTAACTAATTAATTTGGGCCAAAACCGAATTATTGAAAATATACAATTACACAAATACCCCTGAACAACATATTTATTTACGAAAATACCAAACTCACAAATTTCCATTAAACCCTCACAAAAATAAAATTATACTTTTAATCCTTATTCCAAAATAATCCTCCAATTAAATCCTACACACAATTAAATTAAATAATCAATTTCCAACTCAAAATTTAATACTACTAATCAATTATAACACCAATTTTCCCAAAATTCTTTTATAAAAACATCCCTTACAATTTCTATCATAATTTTTCAATATATAATTTAATTTATATATATATACATTTGAGAAAATTTTGAATAACCAAATAAAAATATAATTTATTCCTCAAATAATTTATTTAATTAACTCCTTAAAAATCAAACTAATTGGATATGGAAAATAACTCATTTGTTTGTCTAACATAAAAATTCAAAATTTGTATTTAAATCATTCCAATTAAACCGAATAAAAATAAAGCTAAAATTAACTTAAATAAAAACTCATTATTAAATATATAAAAAATTTCAGGTGTTACAATTTTCTCATATTATAAAATTAACCAATTTAAGAGGTTGTTTTCTCATACTCACAAATATACCAAAATTATGAGATTATTTTCTCCGTTTGATAAATATTCCCGTATTACGGGGTTATTTTCTAATATTTATAAATATACCCCTCTTACGGGGTTATTTTCTCATATTATAAAATTAACCTATTTAAGGGGTTGTTTTCTCATACGCATAGATATACCAAAATTACAGAGTTATTTTTTCAAGTTCATAAATTTCACCATATTACGGGTTGTTTTCTAATATTTATAGATATACCCCTCTTACGAGGTTGTTTTCTCATATTAAAAAATATACCCCTTCTACGAGCCTATTTTCTTAAACTGGTAATTACACTACTTTGATGGGGTTGTTTTCTCATATTCATAAATATACATGTCTTACGGGGTTATTTTCATATATGATAAATATACCACATTTACAAGATTATTTTCTTATATTAAATTATTAGCAATATTATGGATTTTTTTTCATATTCATAAATATACATATTTTACTGGATTATTTTCTTATATTAATAAATATACCAATTTTATAGGGTTATTTTCTTAAATTGACAAATATACCCCTTTTACGGGGTTGTTTTCTCATATTATAAAATTAACCAATTTAAGGGGTTGTTTTCTCTTACTCACAAATACACTAAAATTACGGGATTATTTTCTCTGATCGATAAATATCCCCGTATGACGAGGTTATTTTTTATTATTTATAAATATACCCCTCCACGGGGTTGTTTTCTCATATTATAAATTTTACCCCTTGTACGAGGCTGTTTTCTCATATTCATAAATATATACGTTTTATGGTGTTATTTTCTTATATCGACAAATGTACCTCTTTTACGGGATTGTTTTCTCATATTATAAAATTAACTCATTTAAGGGATTGTGTTCTCATACTCACAAATATACCACAATTACGAGGTTATTTTCTCCGATTGATAAATATTCCCATGTTACGGGGTTGTTTTCTAATATTTATAAATATACCCCTCTTTCGGGGTTGGTTTCTCATACTGAGAAATTTAGCCCTTCTACGAGGTTGTTTTCTCAGACTCTCAATTACACTACTTTTACCAGGTTGTTTTCTCACATTCATAAATATACACATTTTTACGGGGTTATTTTCTTATATTGATAAATATACCACTTTTATGGGGTCATTTTCTCATATTAAATTATTAGCATTATTCTAGAGTAGTGTTCTGAAATTTATAAATATACACGTTTTATGGGGTTATTTTCTTATACTGATAAATATACCCCTTTTACAAGGTTGTTTTCTTATATTAAAAAATTTACCCCTTCTACGAGGCTGTTTTCTCAAATTCATAAATATACACGTTTTACAGTGTTATTTTCTTATATCGACAATTATACCCCTTTTAAGGGGTTGTTTTCTTATATTATAAAATTAACCCATTTAAGGGGTTGTTTTCTCATACTCACAAATATACCAAAATTATAGGGTTATTTTCTTCGATTGATTAATATCCCCGTAATGCGGGGTTGTGTTCTAATATTTATAAATATACCCCTCATACGGGGTTGTTTTCTCATATTAAAAAATTTACTCATTCCACGAGGCTGTTTAAGCTGGCAATTATACTACTTTGATGGGGTTGTTTTCTCAGATTCATAAATATACACGTTTTACGGGGTTATTTTCTTATATTGATAAATATACTACTTTTATGGGTTATTTTCTTATATTAATAAATATACCAATTTTATGGGGTTATTTTCTTAAATTGACAAATATACCCCTTTTACGGGGTTGTTTTCTCATATTATAAAATTAACCAATTTAAGGGGTTGTTTTCTCTTACTCACAAATACACTAAAATTACGGGATTATTTTCTCTGATCGATAAATATCCCCGTATGACGGGGTTGTTTTCTAATATTTATAGATATATCCTTCCACCGGGTTATTTTCTCATACTCATAAATATACCAAAAGTACGAGGTTATTTTCTCCGATTGATAAATTTTCCCGTATTTCCGGGTTATTTTCTAATATTTATAAATATGCCCCACTTACGAGGTTGTTTTCTCATATGATAAAATTAACCCATTTAAGGAGTTGTTTTCTCATACTCAAAAATATACAAAAATTACTGGGTTATTTTCTCAAGTTAATAAATTTCACCGTATTACATAGTTGTTTTCTAATATTTATAGATATACCCCTCTTACTAGGTTATTTTCTCATGTTAAAAAATGTACCCATTCTATGAGGCTGTTTTCTTAAACTGGTAAATACACTACTTTGACGGGGTTATTTTCTCATATTCATAAATATACATGTCTTACGGGGTTATTTTTTTATATGATAAACATATCACTTTTATGGAATTATTTTCTCATATTAAATTATTAGCACTATTATAAGGTTTTTTTCTCATATTCATAAATATACATGTTTTATGGGATTATTTCTTTATATTGATAAATATTCAACTTTTACAGGGTTATTTTTTTATATTCACAAATATACTCCTTTTACGGGGTTGTTTCCTCATATTATAAAATTAATCCATTTAAGGGGTTGTTTTCCGTACTCACAAATATACTAAAATTACGGGATTATTTTCTCTGATTGATAAATATCCCCGTATGCTGGGGTTATTTTCTAATATTTATAAATATACCTCTCCACGGGATTGTTTAATCATATTATAAATTTTACCCCATCTACAAGGCTATTTTCTCATACTTGCAATTACACGACTTTTACGGAGTTGTTTTCTCATATTCATAAATATACACGTTTTACGGAGTTATTTTCTTATATTGATAAATATACCACTTTTACGGGTTTATTTTCTTTTATTGATAAATATACCCCTTTTACGGGATTGTTTTCTCACATTATAAAATTAACCCATTTAAGGGGTTGTTTTCGCATATTCACAAATACACTAAAATTACGGGTTTATTTTCTCCGATTGATAAATATCCCCGTATTATGGGGTTGATTTTGCATATTAAAACATTTACTCCTTCTACGAGGTTGTTTTCTCAGATTCATAAATATACAAGTTTTACAGTGTTATTTTCTTTTATCGACAAATATATCATTTTTACAGGATTGTTTTCTCATATTATAAAATTAACCCATTTAAGGGGTTGTTTTCTCATACTCACAAATATACCAAAATTACGAGGTTATTATCTCCGATTGATAAATATTCCCGTATTACGGGGTTGTTTTCTAATATTTATAAATATATCCCTTTTATGGGGTTGTTTTCTCATATTATGAAATTAACTCATTTAAGGGGTTGTTTTCTCATACTCATAAATATACTAAAATTATGGGGTTATTTTCTTAGGTTTATAAATTTCACTGTATTACAAGGTTGGTTTCTAATATTTAGAGATATACCCCTCTTCCGAGGTTGTTTTCTCATATTAAAAATGTACCCCTTCTACGAGGCTTTTTTCTTAAATTGGTAATTACACTACTTTGACAGGGTTGTTTTCTTAGATTCATAAATATATATGTCTTATGGGGTTATTATCTTATATGATAAATATACCACTTTTACAGGGTTATTTTCTCATATTAAATTATTAGCACTATTATGGGGTTTTTTTTTCTCATACTAATAAATATACATGTTTTACGAGATTATTTCTTTATATTGATAAATATTCCACTTTTACGGGGTTATTTTCTTATATTGACAAATATACTCCTTTTACGGGATTGTTTTCTCATATTATAAAATTAACCCATTTAAGGGATTATTTTCTCGTACTCACAAATATACTAAAATTACGGGATTATTTTCTCTGATCGATAAATATCTCCGTATGACGGGGTTATTTTCTAATGCTTATAAATATACCCCTCCACGGGGTTGTTTTCTCATACTCACAAATATACCAAAATTACGAGGTTATTTTCTCCAACTTATAAATATTCCCGTATTTCAAGTTTGTTTTCTAATATTTATAAATATACCCCTCTTGTGGGATTGTTTTCTCATATTGTAAAATTAACCCATTTAAGGGGTTATTTTCTCATACTAAAAAATATACAAAAATCACGGGGTTATTTTCTCAGGTTCATAAATTTCAACGTATTACATGGTTGTTTTCTAATATTTATAGATATACCCCTTTTAAGAGGTTGTTTTCTCATATTAAAAAATGTACCCATTCTACGAGGCTGTTTTCTTAAATTGGTAATTACACTACTTTAGCACGGTTGTTTTCTCAGATTCATAAATATACATATCTTACGGGGTTATTTTCTTATATGATAAACATACCACTTTTACGGGGTTATTTTCTCATATTAAATTATTAGCACTGTTATGGTGTTTTTTTCCTCATATTCATAAATACACATGTTTTACGGGATTATTTCTTTATATTGATAAATATTCCACTTTTACGGGGTTATTTTCTTATATTGACAAATATACCCCTTTTACGGGGTTGTTTTCTCGTATTATAAAATTAACCCACTGATGGGGCTGTTTTCTCATACTCACAAATACACATAAATTACGGGGTTATTTTCTCCGATTGATAAACATCCCTGTATTATGTAGTTATTTTCTCATATTAAAAAATTTACCCCTTCTACAAGGATGTTTTCTCAGATTCATAAATATACACGTTTTATGGTGTTATTTTCTTATATCGACAAATATACCCATTTTATGGGATTATTTTCTCATATTATATAATTAACCAATTTAAGGGGTTGTTTTCTCATACTCACAAATATACCAAAATTACGAGATTATTTTCTCCGTTTGATAAATATTCCCGTATTACGGGGTTATTTTCTAATATTTATAAATATACCCCTCTTACGGGGTTATTTTCTCATATTATAAAATTAACCTATTTAAGGGGTTGTTTTCTCATACGCATAGATATACCAAAATTACAGAGTTATTTTTTCAAGTTCATAAATTTCACCGTATTACGGGTTGTTTTCTAATATTTATAGATATACCCCTCTTACGAGGTTGTTTTCTCATATTAAAAAATTTACCCCTTCTACGATGCTATTTTCTTGAACTGGTAATTACACTACTTTGATGGGGTTATTTTCTCATATTCATAAATATACATGTCTTACGGGGTTATTTTCATATATGATAAATATACCACATTTACAGGGTTATTTTCTTATATTAAATTATTAGCAATATTATGGATTGTTTTTCATATTCATAAATATACATATTTTACTGGATTATTTTATTATATTGATAAATATTCCACTTTTACGGGGTTATTTTCTTATATTGAAAAATATACTCCTTTTACGAGGTTGTTTTCCCATATTATAAAACTAACCCATTTAAGGGGTTGTTTTCTCATATTCACAAATATACTAAAATTATGGGATTATTTTCTCTGATCGATAAATATCCCCGTATGACGAGGTTAGTTTTTATTATTTATAAATATACCCCTCCACGGGGTTGTTTTCTCATATTATAAATTTTACCCCTTGTACGAGGCTGTTTTCTCATATTCATAAATATATACGTTTTATGGTGTTATTTTCTTATATCGACAAATGTACCTCTTTTACGGGATTGTTTTCTCATATTATAAAATTAACTCATTTAAGGGGTTGTTTTCTCATACTCACAAATATACCACAATTACGAGGTTATTTTCTCCGATTGATAAATATTTCCATATTACGGGGTTATTTTCTAATATTTATAAATATACCCCTCTTTCGGGGTTGGTTTCTCATACTGAGAAATTTAGCCCTTCTACGAGGTTGTTTTCTCAGACTCTCAATTACACTACTTTTACCAGGTTGTTTTCTCACATTCATAAATATACACATTTTTACGGGGTTATTTTCTTATATTGATAAATATACCACTTTTATGGGGTCATTTTCTCATATTAAATTATTAGCATTATTCTAGAGTAGTGCTCTGAAATTTATAAAAATACACGTTTTATGGGGTTATTTTCTTATACTGATAAATATACCCCTTTTACAAGGTTGTTTTCTTATATTAAAAAATTTACCCCTTCTACGAGGCTGTTTTCTCAAATTCATAAATATACACGTTTTACAGTGTTATTTTCTTATATCGACAATTATACCCCTTTTACGGGGTTGTTTTCTTATATTATAAAATTAACCCATTTAAGGGGTTGTTTTCTCATACTCACAAATATACCAAAATTATAGGGTTATTTTCTCCGATTGATTAATATCCCCGTAATGCGGGGTTGTGTTCTAATATTTATAAATATACCCCTCATACGGGGTTGTTTTTTCATATTAAGAAATTTACCCCTTCTACGAGTTAGAACTAATCTCATGAGGCGCCTTTTGGTTGTTTGGCTTTGGAGTTCTAGGAACTCCAAAGTTAAACGTGCTTGGTTCAAAGATATTCCAGGATGGGTACCTCTTGGGAAGTTCTCGAACCCGCCAAATAGACAAAACCGTGAGGTGAGTAGAGCCCCAAAGCAGAAAATATCTCATGTGATATGGTTCCTGGTCGTTACATATTTTCTTAGGTTCATAAACTTCACCACATTATAGGGTTATTTTTAATATTTATAAATATACCCCTCTTACGAGGTTGTTTTCTCATATTAAAAAATTTACTCATTCCACGAGGCTGTTTAAGCTGGCAATTATACTACTTTGATGGGGTTGTTTTCTCAGATTCATAAATATACACGTTTTACGGGGTTATTTTCTTATATTGATAAATATACTACTTTTATGGGTTATTTTCTTATATTAATAAATATACCAATTTTATGGGGTTATTTTCTTAAATTGACAAATATACCCCTTTTACGGGGTTGTTTTCTCATATTATAAAATTAACCCATTTAAGGGGCTATTTTTTCATACTCACAAATACACTAAAATTACGGGGTTATTTTCTCCGATTGATAAATATCCTCATATTATGGGGTTGTTTTCTCAAATTAAATAATTTATCCCTACTACGAGACTATTTTCTCAAATTCATAAATATACATGTTTTACGGTATTATTTTCTTATATCGACAAATATATCCCCCTTTACGGGATTGTTTTCACATATTATAAAATTAACTCATTTAAGGGGTTGTTTTCATATACTCACAAATATACTAAAATTACGAGGTTATTTTCTCCGATTGATAAATATTCATGTATTACGGAGTTGTTTTCTAATATTTATAAATATACCCTTCTTACGGCGTTATTTTCACATATTGAAAAATTTACCCCTTCTATGAGGTAGTTTTCTCAGACTCTCAATTACACTACTTTTACGAGATTGTTTTCTCAGATTCATAAATATACACGTTTTGCGGGGTTATTTTCTTATATTGATAAATATACCACTTTTACATGGTCGTTTCTCGTATTAAATTATTAGCACTATTCTGGAGTGGTTATCTCAAATTCATAAATATACACATTTTACGGGGTTATTTTCTTATATTGACTAGGGCTGAGCATGGATCGGTCCAATTCGGTTATTTATAAATCATCAGTACCATACCAAATCTCGGTTATTTTAAAATTGAAGGTACGATCGTACCAAACATAAAGGATCCAATACCGTATTGTACCAATTTTACGGTTCAATACGATTCGGTTCGGTGCTATTTCGGTTCTAAAAATTTAAAAATACAACTTTAATTTCATCTTTAATCAAATACATTTAGAGAAAATATGATTACCAACCTAAAAAAAGTAGCATGAAAATCTGAATTAAAATTACAATCACATTCTTGAACAACTGTTTGCGAATTCACCACTTGCAAATACAATAATTCATTCAATATTCAAATACAAACCATTAAAATATATATTACTGCTAGCATAAAAATATTTTACAGATGACAATCATAAAAATAAATAAATTTACAAACTTTATGTAGCACTAAAATAAATGTCCAAAATTAGCAAAGGAATGTTATTACCTCCCCTCAAAATTAGCACCCCACATTTAATCTTGGCATAAAGGACTCACCAATCTCAAGATCTTGAATAATTTCTACAATAAAAGTAAAAGATTACGTCAATAAGATTTAACAACATCAACAATAAACAAATATATGTAAGAAGTAAAGAAATGTTACCTGACTCTATGCTTTCAATATCCTTTATTGATTCTTCTAGTTGGATAGGTTTATTTGAACTTCTAAGCCAATCTTGACAACAAATGAGGACCTCCGCTGTTGTAGTAATCTAATATACATACTATAATACTAGATTTAAAATTTATTTACTATCTAGAAATTCTTGACAAGTTAATTAAAAAATTACTTAATTTAATAAAAAGTATATTATAATATTATAGTTATTTTTAATATGTATTATTTTTTGTATTTCGATAGCAATTGCTTGAATTATATAAATGATAAATATAAAATAATTTTTTATACGATATGTATTATCTTTTTAATATATGTATTATTTATATAATATAAATAATTATTTATAAATATATGTAAAAAATTCGGTTCTACGGTTTGGTCCAGATCAGTACAAGACGGATCGGTTCTGGTACGGTTACGGTACGGTTTTTACTAAAGAACCAGTACCATACCGTAATAGTAAAAAAATTCGGATCGGTTCAATTCGGTTATAAAAACTTTCGGTTTTTTTCGGTTCTGGTACTTTTCGGTATGGTTATTCGGTTCGGGCGAGAATCACCGAGATCCATGCCCAGCCCTAATATTGACAAATATACACCATTTACGGGTTGTTTTCTCATATTATAAAATTAACACATTTATGGGGTTGTTTTCTCATACTCACAAATATACCAAAATTATGCGGTTATTTTCTCGGATTGATAAATATCCTCGTATTACAGGGTTGTTTTTTAATATTTATAAATATATTCCTTTTACGGGGTTATTTTTTCTCATATTAAAAAATTTACCCCTTCTACGAGGTTGTTTTCTTAAACTCGCAATTACACTACTTTTACGCGGTTGTTTTCTTAGATTCATAAATATACACATTTTATGGAGTTATATTATTAACATTGACAAATATACCATTTTTACGGGGTCATTTTCTAATACTAAATTATTAGCACTATTATGGGGTTGTTTTCTCAGATTCATAAATATACACATTTTATGGAGTTATTTTCTTATATTGACAAATATACCCATTTTACGGGGTTACTTTCTCATACTCACAAATATATCAAAATTATGGGGTTATTTCACTCGCAATTACATGGTTTTCTTTCTAATATTAAAAAATTTACCCCTTCTACGATGCTATTTTTTTAGACTCCCAATTAAACTACTTTTACAGGATTGTTTTCTCAGATTAATAAATATACACGTTTTACAGGGTTATTTTCTTATATTGACAAATATGCCTCTTTTACGGGGTTGTTTTCTCATATTATAAAATTAACCCATTTAAGGGGTTGTTTTCTCATACTCACAAATATACCAAAATTATCCGGTTATTTTCTCGGATTGATAAATATCATCGTATTAGATTGTTTTTTTCTAATAATTATAAATATATCCCTCTTACAGGGTTATTTTCTCATATTAAAAATTTACCCCTTCTACGAGGCTGTTTTCTTAAACTTGCAATTACACTACTTTTACGTGGTTGTTTTCTCAGATTCATAAATGTACACGTTTTATGGAGTTATATTCTTAATATTGACAAATATACCACTTTTAGGGAGTTATTTTCTAATATTAAATTATTAGCACTATTATGGGGTTGTTTTCTCAAATTCATAAATATACAAGTTTTATGGAGTTATTTTTTTATATTGACAAATATATCCCTTTCACAGGGTTGTTTTCTCATATTATTAAATTAACCCATTTAAGGGGTTATTTTCTCATACTCACAAATATAACAAAATTATGGGGTTATTTTATCCGATTCATAAATTTCACTGTGTTATAGCGTTATTTTCTAATATTTATAAATATACCCCTCTTACGGGTTTGTTGTCACGACCCCACTCGATGGCCCGTGACCGGCACTAGGGAATGGGTAGGCGTAAGGCCACTGAATCCCGTAGTAAGCCTTAGCAACTTTGTCATGACCCCACCCGAGGGCCCGTGACCGGCACTAGGGAATGGGTAGGCGTAAGGCCACCGAATCCCGTAGTAAGCCTGACACTCACAACTCAAACAAATCTCATCTCAACTTTTACTATTATTAACGCCATAATTTACAGTAACATTAAATTTTACACAATTAAATCGGTCTGCCAGAAGAACTAGGCGAGACCCAAAACTCAGAAAATTTACAACTGATACATCTACTATTACTACTGCGGAGAATCTAAGATTTACCAATTTATGTACCAAATTAAATACATCACCCGATGATGAAGGAGTCGGGTTACTGAATAAGAGTCGCGGGAAGACTAACAGTCACGCATCTGAAAAAAAATAAATTGAGACTGTCAGTCTCGAGAGTGAGTTAAAAAATCAAATAATCTAGAGACTATTGCAATCTTCACGGAAAATATTAATTATTCGAATCAGTATATCAAACCATGCATGTAAATACAACTCATATTATGATCATACCAAATAAATAAATAAAAAATATATATTTTTACTTTTACGGGACGAGTGGCTCAGTAGAACCCTAATCCCCAAATTCTAGTAGCCTTTTGGCTCTCTTGATCCAATAAGACTGGCGCCCAGAGAGCAATGCTCGACCAGGGACCTTACCTCTAGTCTAGTCACTTAAGTATCCAAATAAGCCGGCGCCTAGAGAGCAATGCTCGACCAAGGACATTTACTCTGGCATCTCATTCCAATAGGACTAGCGCCCAGAGAGCGAAGCTCGACCAGGGTCCTTTACTCCAGCATCTCACTCAAATCAGCCCAGAGAGCCATGCTTGACCAGGGCAAAACTCATAATAATCTTATTACCGCAATTTACTCAAATTAGCCCAGAGAGCCATGCTCGACCAGGGCGAACTCATATAAATCTTATTACCCGTCCATGATCATTATCGGTGTGCACGCGGTCCTGATGTAACCTATCAGGCGACATGTTCTACAAGCCACATTCCCAAATCACAATCACCACATTTAATAAATATTATTGTCTAAAGAAGTCATTTAACCATATCGAAGTAAAGATTAAACATTTAGGGTAAAGCAACGTGCAATTCGTGAGGGGAAAAATAATAACGTATGTATTATTATAACATTACTAATAATAATATTTATGTTATTTTCAATAATTAATAATCAAGTGAAATCATTTATATTACGATACTAACAATCATATTAAGCATAAATTCTAAAATAGCATATTAAAATCAGACTTAGCAATAGTGCAATGATTAAATGACTTTAACTCACAGAATTGGGCGACCTCCTAGCTCTGCTCCGGTGCCTCGGTTGGAGTGAGCCGAACAAACGAATTATCTAGTCACGGAAAATAATTTATCAAAAGGCTGAAACAATCGATCATTAATCCTAGGTCTAGACTCCTAGGACTGACTGTCTAAGAATCCCGATTCGGGAGAATGCTACAAAAAATCCGGCAGAACCTCCCCTACAATACAGATATTTACCCCCCGTAAAAATGGGTCCAGGACCTGCTAGAAAAACACTTCAAATATCCAACATTTTAAACAACAAGAGTCGGGTCCCCAAACTTCACTATTTTCCAGACTCTGCTACACAGCACAAAACACGAGGCAGGCAAACTGACAGACAATTATTTTTGACTCACAAATATCATCAAATATTCAATATAATCCAATAGACACACAATTAAACCAAGAATTTCCAAAATTACAGGCCAGAGAAAATTACCGAGATGCTCGGTCGCTCGGTCGACTCGCCTCTAGCCGCTAGAGTTCGATCGACGATCCGAACTCATCATCGGACTCGAAACGACGCGCTGACGACGATCCTTGCTTCCGATTTTTTGATCTGACACCCGATCGTCCGGAGAGATTTACGGACGATCTCGACCGTCGATTCGCAAACGGAGTCCGATCGCCATGAAACTGGTGCTATTGCGAAGCTTGAGCTGAGGAGAGTCGGGATATGCCCTCCGATCGTCCATAGCTTGCCGAAGCTCACCAGAAAAGTCGGAAAACACGGCTGCCACCACTTCGCCGAAACTCCCTCCCACGGCCACCAAAATTGACGCCGCCACCGCCAAAAGGAATCTCTCTCCAAGGGGAGCCGATCGCCACCGAGATCGACCGGAAATGGCCAGAACGACGCTCGGAAGCTGCTGCCTCTCTCTTTGCGATTCTGCCTCCTCACGCCTGCGCCAGCCGCCTTTGGCTTCACGCCGGTCGGCCGCCATCTGTCGGACGACGCAGCACCCGACTCCTCTTTCTTCTTCACGCGCGACGCCCCCCCTCTCTCTCTTCTTCCCCGATTTTCTTTCCTTTCAATATCGACATTAAGCCCCCAAACTTTTCCTTATTACAATTTGGTCCCTTAACCTTCTTAATTACTTACAATTTCATCCTGCAGAATTCCAATTTAACCCTAAACTTTCCTTTATCCTTTCAATTAAGCCCTTAACTAATTAATTTAGGCCAAATTAGAATTATTGAAAATACACAATTACATAAATACCCCTGACCGACATATTTATTTACAAAAATACCAAGATTTGTCTATTCTGTCCAGAAAAAGGGGCGAATGCGCCGATTCACTCGGGTTCGGGGCCATAATCATTATGTAGGAGAGATGGCATAGTGGTTCAAGGCGTAGCATTGGAACTGCTATGTAGGCTTTTGTTTACCGAGGGTTCCTACCAAACTCACAAATTTCCATTAGAACCCGATAAAAATAAAATTATATTTTTAATCCTTATTCCAAAATAAATTTTCAATTTAGTCCTAACACACAATTAAATTAAATAACCAATTTACTAATTATTTTCCAACTTAAATTTTAATACCACTAGTTAATAAAAATACCAATTTCTCCAAAATTCTTTTATAAGAACATCCTTTACAATTTCTGATGTGAATTCAAGTTCAAAGCTTAAAGAGATCAAAGATCCATTAATAGTACAAGAAGGCCCAATCACAAGGTCCAAATCTAAGAAGCTTCAACAAACCATATTGGGTTTAATTAGGGACATTTGGAAAGCCCAAGAATTTCAACCCAATAAGGCATCCATAGAGGCCCAAGGAATAATATTTAACTTGTTTTTGTGTTAATAACAATTAGGGTTACATGTAGCCACCATACAAGTTAATGTGGTAATTAATATCAAGTAATGGCTATCAATGTAGGTAGTGGTTATTAAGAGCCACCATATACAAGTTAATGGGGTAATTAATACCAAGTAATGGCTATTAGTGTGGGTAGTGGTTACTAAGGCCATTTAAGAGTAAAAGTAATCCTATGTATGTGAGTCTATTTTAGTAGTGTGTGCATGGACTTATACTCTATATAAACAAGTCCTTTTCTTTCTTTTGGAGCATGATTGAATTTGATATATGAAATTTTGTTTGAGTTTTATTGTGAGGAATTTTGTCTTTAATTTCTTGCTTGAACTTTGTGACTTATCAAGCTTTATTCTAGCTTGTGGTGTCAAAATCTAAATCTTTGTTTTCTTGTTATTTATCAAACTTTCTTGTTTGTGGCATAAGAGGAAATTCAAAGTCTATCTTAGTATCTTTATCCTTGTTGGTAAACGGGTTAAGTAGCATCCATCTTCTTACTTCAATCTTTGAACGATCCAAATTTGTGAATTAAATTGGTAATTTCTAGTTTTCTTCTAATTCAACTTATCATAGTATTTTTGCTATTGGGGAGTTAATTGATGAAACCTACAATCCAGAGGAGACCAAGGAAATCGAAAGGCAAGTGAGTGAGCTTATGGAGAAGGGTTATGTTCGTGAAAGCATGAGTCCATGTGCCGTATCCGTCTTGTAAAGATGGAACTTGGAGGATGTGTGTTGATTGTCGTGCCATCAATAAAATCACGGTGAAGTATAGACATCCCATTCCGAGGCTAGATGACATGTTGGATGAATTGCATGGTTCATATTTGTTTTCAAAAATTGATTTGAAATCTGGTTATCATCAAATTAGAATGAGAGAAGGTGATGAATGAAAAACATGTTTTAAAACTAAACATGGTTTATATGAGTGGTTAGTAATGTCTTTTGGTTTAACTAATGCACCAAGCACTTTCATGAGATTGATGAATCATGTTTTAAGAGCATTCATAGGCAAATTTGTTGTTGTCTATTTTGATGATATCTTGGTTTATAGCAAAAATTTAGATGAGCATGTACAACATTTGACTTGTGTTTTTGATGTGCTCAGAGAAGAGAAGTTGTATGCTAATCTAAAGAAATGATGTTTTTACACTAATGAAATTACTTTTCTTGGATATATTGTCAATGACAAGGGTATTCATGTTAATCAAGAAAAGGTAAAAGTAATTAGAGAATGGCCAACACCCACAAGTGTAAGTGATGTAAGAAGCTTTCATGCTTTAGCTAGCTTTTATAGAAGGTTAATTAAGAATTTTTCTACCATAGCTGCACCTTTAACTGAATGCATAAAAAAGAATGTTGGTTTTAAGTGGGGAATTGAACAAGATGAGGCTTTTAACTTGCTAAAAGACAAATTAAGTTCTGCACCCTTGTTATCTTTGCCAAATTTTACTAAACCTTTTGAGATTGAGTGTGATGTAAGTGGCATAGGTATTGGAGGAGTTTTGATGCAAGAAGGCAAGCCCATAGCATTCTTTAGCGAAAAGCTAAGTGGAGCAAGTCTAAACTACCCTACATATGACAAGGAGTTCTATGCATCGGTGAGGGTTCTAAAGACATGGCAACATTACCTTGGCTACAAAGAATTCATAATTCACACTGATCATGAGTCCTTGAAGTATCTCAAAGGACAAGGAAAGCTCAACAAGAGACATGCAAAATGGGTGGAATTCATTGAATCCTTTCCGTACATCATTAAGTACAAGCAAGGGAAACAAAATGTGGTGGTTGATGCATTGTCAAGAAGGTATGCCTTGATCTCTAAACTTGATGCAAAATTATTAGGATTTGAATACATAAAAGATCTTTATTCTAATGATCCTGATTTTGCTAATGTTTATGGGGTATGTGAGAAAGGGGGTTTTGATAAGTTTTATAAGTTTGATGGTTTTCTTTTTCGGGAAAACAAATTGTGTGTGCCACAAAGTTCTTTGAGAGAGTTACTTGTGAGAGAGGCACATAGTGGAGGTTTAATGGCACATTTTGGGATTAAGAAAACTTTGGATGTGTTGGGTGACCATTTCTTTTTGCCACACATGAAAAGGGATGTTGAGAGAATTTGTGAGAAATGCATTACTTGCAAACAAGCCAAATCCAAAGCAATGCCTCATGGTTTGTATACACCTCTTTCCATACCAAATGAACCTTGGGTAGACATTTCTATGGACTTTGTTTTAGGATTACCTAGGTCCAAGGGAGGGAGAGATTCCATTTTTGTTGTTGTAGATAGGTTTAGCAAAATGGCACATTTCATTCCATGTCACAAGACTGATGCAACCTATATTGCGAATCTATTCTTCAAGGAGATTGTAAGGCTACATGGAGTGCCAAGGACCATTGTGAGTGATAGGGATGTCAAATTCCTAAGTCACTTTTGGAAGACTCTTTGGGGAAAGATAGGGACAAAGCTTTTGTATTCTACAACTTGTCATCCGCAAACGGATGGATAAACAGAGGTGGTCAATAGGACACTTGCAACACTTTTGAGGGCTGTCATCCAAAGGAATCTGAAGAATTGGGAAGAATGTTTGCCACATGTGGAATTTGCTTACAATAGGAGTGTGCATGGTTCAACAAATTGCTCACCCTTTGAAGTTGTGTATGGATTCAATCCATTGACTCCATTAGATTTGCTACCATTGCCGTTGGACAAAGCTAATTTAGAGGGGAAACAAAAAGCTAAATTCATCAAGACTTTACATGAGAAGGTGCGTGCAAACATTGAGAAGAAGACACTCCAATATGAAAAGCAACACAACAAAGGGAGTAAGCAAGTCATTTTTTAGCCTGGAAATTGGGTATGGGTGCACTTGAGGAAGGAAAGATTTCCTAACCAAAGGAAATCAAAGCTTATACCAAGAGGAGATGGTCCTTTTAGAGTGCTTCAATGCATCAACAACAATGCCTACAAGCTAGAACTTCCAAGTGAGTATGGCAATATTAGTGCTACTTTCAATGTTAGTGACTTGTCTTTGTTTGATGTAGGTGATGAAGATGATGGAGCTGATTTGTGGACAAATCCTTTTGAAGAAAGGGGGAATGATGTGAATCCAAGTTCAAAGCTTAAAGAGATCCAAGATCCATTAATAGTACAAGAAGGCCCAATCACAAGGTCCAAATCCAAGAAGCTTCAACAAGCCATATTGGGTTTAATTAGGGACATTTGGAAAGCCTAAGAATTTCAACCCAATAAGGCATCCATGGAGGCCCAAGGAATAATATTTAACTTGTTTTTGTATTAATAACAATTAGGGTTACATGTAGCCACCATACAAGTTAATGTGGTAATTAATACCAAGTAATGGCTATCAATGTGGGTAGTGGTTATTAAGAGCCACCATATACAAGTTAATGGGGTAATTAATACCAAGTAATGGCTATTAGTGTGGGTAGTGGTTACTAAGGCCATTTAAAAGTAAAAGTAATCATATGTGTGTGAGTCTATTTTAGTAGTGTGTGCATGGACTTGTACTCTATATAAACAAGTCCTTTTCTTTCTTTTGGAGCATGATTGAATTTGATATATGAAATTTTGTTTGAGTTTTATTGTGAGGAATTTTGTCTTTAATTTCTTGCTTGAACTTTGTGACTTATCAAGCTTTATTCTAGCTTGTGGTGTCAAAATCTAAATCTTTATTTTCTTGTTATTTATCAAACTTTCTTGTTTGTGGTATAAGAAGAAATTCAAGTCTATCTTAGTATCTTTATCCTTGCTGGTAAAGGGGTTAAGTAGCATCCATCTTCTTACTTCAATATTTGAACGATCCGAATTTGTGGATTAAATTGGTAATTTCTAGTTTTCTTCTAATTCAACTTATCATAGTATTTTTGCTATTGGGGAGTTAATTGATGAAACCTACAATTCCCATCAATTTCTTCCAAAATTTTCCAATATATAATTTTATTTATATAAATATACATTTTGGGAAAATTTGAATAACCAACAAAATATAATTTATTCCTCAAATAACTTACTTAATTAATTCTTAAAATTTCAAACTAATTGGGTATAGAAAAATAATTCATTTAATTTACTAATATTAAAATTTACATTAAATCATTTCAAATAAAAATAAATAAAAATGAAGCTAAAATTAACTTAAATAAAACTCATTATTAAATATATAGAAATTCCGGGTATTACAGTTGTTTTCTCATATTAAAAAATTTACTCCTTCTACGATGCTATTTTTTTAGACTCCTAATTAAACTATTTTTACAGGGTTGTTTTCTCAGATTAATAAATATACACGTTTTATAGGGTTATTTTCTTATATTAATAAATATACCACTTTTACATGGTCGTTATTTAATATTAAATTATTAGCACTATTATGGGGTTGTTTTCTCAAACTTCATAAATATACACGATTTACATAGTTATTTTCTTATATTAACAAATATACCACTTTTACGGGATTGTTTTCTCATATTATAAAATTAACCCATTTAAGGGGTTGTGCTCTCATACTCACAAATATACCACAATTACGGAGTTATTTTCTAAGATTCATAAATATCCCCGTATTACGGGGTTGTTTCCTCATATTAAAAATTTTATCCCTTCTACAAGGCTATTTTCTTAGACTGGCAATTACACTACTTTGACGGGGTTATTTTCTCATATTCATAAATATACACATTTTACAGGGTTATTTTCTTATATTGACAAATATACCCATTTTACGTGGTTGTTTTCTCATATTATAAAATTAACCCATTTAAGGGGTTGCTTTCTCATACTCACAAATATACTGTAACACCCGGAATTTTTATATATTTATTAATGAGTTTTTATTTAAGTTAATTTTAGCTTCATTATTATTGGGTTTAATTTGAAATGATTTAATGAAAAATTTAATATTAATCAAATAAATGAGTTATTTTCTAAACGCAATTAATTTGAAATTTTAAGAAATTATTCAAGTAAATTATTTGAGAAATGATTATATTTTGGTTATTCAAAATTTTTCCCAAATGCATATTTATATAAGTAAAATTATATATTGGAAAATTATGATAGAAATTATAAAGGATGTTTTTATAAAAGAATTTTGGGAAAATTGGTATTATAATTGATTAGTAGTATTAAATTTTAAATTGGAAATTTCTTTTGGAATAAGGATTAAAAGTATAATTTTATTTTTGTGAGGGTTTAATGGAAATTTGTGAGTTTGGTATTTTTGTAAATAAATATGTTGGTCAGGGGTATTTGTGTAATTGTGTATTTTCAATAATTCGGTTTTGGCCCAAATTAATTAGTTAGGGGCTTAATTGAAAGGCTAAAAAGAAGTTTGGGGGTCAAATTAGAATTTTACGGGATGAAATTGTAAGTAATTAAGGAAGTTAAGGGACCAAATTGCAATAAGGAAAAGTTCAGGGGTCAAATGTCGATATTGAAGGGAAAGAAATCGGGGAAGAAGAGAGGAAGAGAGAGAGAAAGCGGGCTGTACGTGAAGAAAGAGGCCGGGTCTTTGCGTCGTCGGTAGGTGGCCGGGCGTCGATCTTCGTGAAGTGGCGTCGGAGCGCGGCAAAAGCGGCGTCTGCGGTAATCGGCGTAGGGCGGCCGGGCCGTTCGGCCGTTCCGTGTTGGCGGTGAGTCGAGTGGCGATCGGCTCCTCTCGGCAAGGGCTCTCTTTTGGCGGTAGCGCTGTGGTGGCCGGGAGACGGAAGATCCGGTGGAGAGAGAAAGTAGGGGGCAGCCGCATTTTTCAGCTTTTCCGTGAGCTCCCGGAGGATGGACGATCGGAGGGCGTATCCCGACTCTCCTCGGCTCAAGCTTTGCATTGGCACCGGTTTACGTGGCGATCGGGCTTCGTTTGCGAATCGACGGTCGAGATTGTCCGCAAATCTCTCCGGGATGATCGGGTGTCGGATCGGAAAATCAGGCGAGGATCGTCTTGGTAGCGTCGTTGTGAGTTCGATGGTGTGTTCGGATCGTCGATCGGACTCCGTGGTACGGAAAGTCGGCCGGCCAAGCGTCTCGGTAATTTTCTTTGGCCCGTTAATTTTAGAAATTCTTGGTTTAATTGTGTCTATTGGGTTATATTGAGTATTTGATATTATTTGTGAGTCAAAAATAATTGTCATCGGTTTACCTCGTATTTTGTCTTTGTGTGGCGAGTCGGAAATAGTGAAGTTTGGGGACCCGACTCCTATTGTTTGAATCGTTAAGTATTTGAAGTGTTCTTGGCAGGGTCCTGGACCCGTTTTTACGGGGGGTAATGTTCGTGTTGTAGGGGAGGTTCGGATTTCGGTAGAATTCTCCGAGTCGAGATTCTTAGACAGTCGGTCTAGGAGTCTAGACCTAGGATTAATGATCGATTGTCTCAAACATATTGATAAATTGTTTTCCGTGATTAGATGATCTCATTTCGCTCCAAGTGAGAGCTAGGAGGTCGCCCAATCCCTCGTGAGTTAAAGTCATTTAATCTTTCGCGCTATTGCTAGTCTGATTTTAATATGCTATTTAGAATTTGTGCTTAATATGATTATTAGTATCGCAAAATAAATGATTTCACTTGATTATTAATATTTGAAATAATATAAATATTATTATTAGTATGTTATAATAAGATAAACGTTATTATTTTTCCCCTCACAAATTGCACATTGTTTTACCTTAAATCTTTAATCTTTATTTCGATATGTGTTGGTTGAGTTCATCAGATAATGATATTTATTATATGTGATGATTGTGTTTTGGAAAATGTGGCATGTAGAACATGCCGCTTGATGGGTTACATCAGGATCGCGTGCGCACCGGTAATAATCATGGACATGTAATAAGATATTTATGGGTTTGCCCTGGTCGAGCATGGCTCTCTGGGCTGATTTGAGTAAATTGCCGGAGGTAAGGTCCCTGGTCGAGCATTGCTCTCTGGGCACCGGCTTATTTGGAATTCAAGTGTTCAGACTGGAAGTAAGGTCCCTGGTCGAGCATTGCTCTCTGGGCGCCAGTCTTATTGGATTAAGAGAGCCAAAATGGCTGTTAGAATTTGGGGTTAGGGTTCTACTGAGCCACTCGTCCCATAAAAGTAAAAATATATTTTTATTTATTCATTTATTTATTTATTATGGTATGATTATAATATGGATTGTATTTACGTGCATGGTTGATATATTGATTCGAATGATTAATATTTTCTGTGAAGAAAGTAATAGGGTATGATTATAGTATGATTTGTATTTACGAGCATGGTTTGATATACTAATTTGAATAATCTATGTTTTCTGAGAAGAATGCAATAGTCCCCAGATTATTTGATTTTAACTCACTCTCGAGACTGACAGTCTCATTTTTACTGTTTTTCAGATTCGTGACTGTTAGTCCTCTCGCGACTCTTATTCAGTAACCCGACTCCTTCATCATCGGGTGATGTATTTGATTTGGTATGTAAATTGGTAAATCTTAGATTCTCCGCAGTAGTAATAGTAGATGTATCAGTTGTAAATTTTCTGAGTTTCAGGTCTCGCCTAGTTCTTCTGGCAGACCAATTAAATTATGTAAAATGTAGCATTTAAGATAATTTGTGGCTTTATTAATATTAATTTGAGATGAGATTTGTTTAAGTCAGTGAGTGTCAGGCTTACTACGGGTTTCGGTGGCCTTACGCCTACCCATTCCCTAGTGTCGGTCACGGGCCCACGGGTGGGGTCGTGACATATACCAAAATTACGGGATTATTTTCTTCGATTGATTAATATCCCTATATTATGGAGTTATTTTCTAATATTTATAAATATACCCCTCTTACGGAGTTGTTTTCTCGTATTAAAAAATCTACTCCTTCTACGAGGATGTTTTTTCAGACTCGCAATTACACTACTTTTACGGAGTTGTTTTCTGAGATTCATAAATACACATGTTTTACGGGGTTATTTTCTTTTTACGGAGTTGGTATACCACTTTTTATGGGGTCATTTTCTCAAATTATAAAATTAACACATTTAAGTGGTTGTTTTCTCATACTCATAAATATACCAAAATTACGGGGTTATTTGTTCTGATTGATTAATATCCCCTATATTACGGCGTTGATTTCTAATATTTATAATACCTCTCTTACGGGGTTGTTTTTCCATATTAGAAAATTTATCCTTCTACGAGGTTGTTCTCTCAGACTCGTAATTACACTACTTTTACAGAGTTGTTTTCTCATATGCATAAATATACATGTTTTACGGGGTTATTTTCATATATTGAGAAATATACCACTATTACGGGGTCATTTCTCATATTAAATTATTAACACTATTATAGGGTTGTTTTCTCAAATTCATAAATATACATGATTTACATACTTATTTTCTTATTTTGACAAATATACTCCTTTTTACGGGGTTGTTTTCTCATATTATAAAATTAACCAATTTAAGGGGTTGTTATCTCATACTGACAAATATATCAAAATTACAGGGTTATTTTCTCCGATTGATAAATATCCCCGTATTACGGGATTGTTTTCTCATATTAAAAAATTTACTGCTTCTACAAGGCTGTTTTCTCAAACTCGAAATTACACTACTTTTACGGGGTTGTTTTCTCACATTCATAGATATACAAGTTTTACGAGGTTATTTTCTTATATTGATAAATAAACGCCTTTTACAGGGTTGTTTTCTCATATTATAAAATTAACCTATTTAAGGGTTCCTTTCTCATACTCACAAATATTACCAAAATTATGACGTTATTTTTTCCGATTGATAAAGTATTCCAGTATTATGGGGTTGTTTTCTTATATTAAAAAGTTTACCCCTTCTATGAGGCTGTTTTCTCAGACTCGCAATTACACTACGTTTACTTGGTTGTTTTCTCATATTCATAAATATACACGTTTTACAGGGTTATTTTCTTATATTGATAAATATACCAGTGCTACGAGATCGTTTTCTCATATTAAATTATTAGCACTATTACGGGGTTGTTTTCTCAAATTCATAAATATTCACATTTTATGGGGTTAATTTATTATATCGATAAATATACCCCTTTTACGGGGTTGTTTTCTCATATTATAAAATTGACACATTTAAAGGATTATTTTCTCATACTCACAAATATACCATAATTACAGGGTTATTTCCTCATATTCATAAATATCCCCGTATTATGGGGTTGTTTTCACATATTAAAAAATTTACCCCTTCTACGAGGCTGTTTTCTCATATTAAAATATTTATCTGTTCTACGAGGTTGTTTTCATAGACTTGCCATTACACTACTTTTATGGGGTTGTTTTCTTAGATTCATAAATATACAAGTTTTATGGGGTTATTTTCTTATATTGACAAATAAACCACTTTTACGGGGTAACTTCTCATACTAAATTATTAGCTCTATTATGGTGTTGTTTTTTCAAATTCATAAATATACACGTTTTACGAGGTTATTTTCTTATATTGACAAATATACCCTTTTTACAGGGTTTTTTACTCATATTATAAAATTAACTCATTTAAGGACAACATCAGTGACACGACCCCATCTATGGCCCGTGACCGGCACTAGGGAATCGGTAGGCGTAAGGCCACCGAATCCCGTAGTAAGCCTGACACTCACTGACTTAAACAAATCTCATCTCAATTAATACTATTGATTCCATAATTTCGTAACCATTAAATTTACAATTAATTCGGTCTGCCAGAAGAATTAGGCTAGACCTGGAACTACAAAGCATTAAAACTGATACATCTACTATTACTACTGCAGAGAATCTAAGATTTTACATATTAACATACCAAATCAAATACACCACCAGATGATGAAGGAGTCGGGTTACTAGATAAGAGTCGCAGGAAGACTAACAGTCACTGATCTGAAAAATAATAAAAAATGAGACTGTCAGTCTCGAGAGTGAGTTAAAATCAAATAATCTAGAGACTATTGCAGTCTTCATAGAAATATTAGTTATTCAAATCAATATATCAAACCCTGAACATAAACACAAATCATAATATCATCATACCATAATAGAAAAATAAATAAATAAATAAAAATATATTTTTACTTTTACGGGACGAGTGGCTCAGTAGAACCCTAACCCCAAATCCTAGTAGCCTTTCGGCTCTCTTAGTCCAACAGGTCTGGCGCCCAGAGAGCAAGTTCGATCAAGGTCCTTACCTCCAGCTTGAACACTTGAATTCCAAATAAGCCGGCGCCCAGAGAGCGTTGCTCGATCAGGAACCTTAACTCCGGCAATCAACTGAACTCAGCCTAGAGCGCAATGCTCGATCAGGGCAAACAAATCCATAATAATCTTATGTCCATGATCATTACCGGTGGGTACGCGATCCTGATGTAACCCACCAGGTGGCATGTTCAACGAAAGCCACATTTTCCAAAACGCAATCATCACATTTAATAAATATCATTGTCTAATGAAATCATTCAACACATATCGAAATAAAGATTAAAAATTTAGGGTAAGGCAACGTGCAATTGGTGTCAAAAAATAATAATATTTGTATTATTATAACGTTACTAATAATAATATTTATATTATTTTTAATAATTAATAATCAAGTGAAATTATTTATATTGCGATACTAATAATCATATTAAGCATAAATTTCTAAAATAGCATATTAAATTCAGACTTAGCAATAATGCAACGATTAAGTGACTTTAACTCACAGATTTGATGACCTCCTAGCTCTGCTCCGGTGCCTCGGTTGGAGCGAGCCGAACAGACAGATCTCGGTCGTCGATTCACAAATGGAGTCTGATTGCCACGAAACCAGTTCCATTGCGAAGCTTGAGCTGAGGAGAGTCGGGATACGTCCTCCGATCGTCCATCCTCCGTCGGAGCTGGCCGGAAAAGCTGAAAAACGCGGCTGCCATCACTTCGCCTGAACTCCCTCCTCCGGCCACCAAAACCGACGCCGTCACCGCCAAAAGGAAGCTCTCTCCGAGGGGAGCCGATCGCCACCGAGATCGGCCAGAAACGGCCGGAACGGCCTCTGAAAGCTGCAGCCTCTCCAAGCGCGATTCCGCTGCTTGCCGGCCAGCTCGCCATTTCTGCCAGGGCCCCGCCGATCGTCCGCGGAAGGACACCACCGCCGCAACACTCTCTCTCTTCTCGGCGCCCCCCTTTCTCTCTCCCCGACGCCTCTCCTTTCCTTTTCTTTCTTCTCCATATCAACATTAGGCTCCTGAACTTTCCTTCCTTACTATTTGGCCCCTCAACTTTCTTAATTACTTACAATTTCATCTTGTAGAATTTCCAATTAACCCTTAAACTTTTCTTTAGCCTTTCAATTAAGCCCCTAACTAATTAATTTGGGCCAAATTAGAATTATTGAAAATACATAATTACATATATACCCCTGACCGATATAGTTATTTATAAAAAATACCAAACTTACAAATTTCCATTTAAACCCCATATTAATGAAATTATATTTTTAATCCTTATTCCAAAATAATTCTCCAATTAAGTCCTAACACACAATTAAATTAAATAACCAATTTGCTAAATATTTTTCAACTTAAAATTAAATACCACTAGCTAATTAAAATACCAATTTTCTAAAATTCCTTTATAAAAAAATACTCTTTACAAATTCTTCCATAATTCTCCAATATATAATTTTATATATATATATATATTTGAAAAAAATTTGAATAACCAAAAATATAATTTATTCCTCAAATAATTTACTTAATTAACTCTTTAAAAATCAAACTAATTGGGTATAGAAAAATAACTCATTTATTCGTCTAATACTAAAATTCAAACTTTGCATTTAAATCATTCCAACTAGACCAAATAAAGATAAAATAAAATTGATTCAAATAAAAATTCATTATTAATATAATTATTATTAAATATAAAAATTTCAGATATTACAATCAGGGTCTTGAGGGTTCCTTCCTGGCAGACGAGCGCGAACGGCAGTGTCAGAGAGTCTTACAACCACCGATTGGACCAAAGGAGGCACAAAGGCGAAATATGGGACAACAACATCATTGAATTCCACTAATATGGGTATGCTACACATGAACCTGATATTTGCCCACATACAAAACATGTATTGGTGATGATAGATTGTTAGGAAAAGGCTATGGAGGCATCAAATGTGGTGGTGGCGGAGTGCCGCAGCACGGGGGTTGTTTTTTCATACTCAGAAATATACCAAAATTACGGGGTTATTTTCTCCGATTAATGAATATCCCCATATTACGGGGTTGTTTTCTCATATTAAAATATTTACCTTTCTACGAGGCTGTTTCCTCAGACTCGTAATTACACTACTTTCGAGGTATTATTTTCTCATATTCATAAATATACACGTTTTACGGGATTAATTTCTTATATTGAGAAATATACCACTTTTACAGGGTCATTATCTCAAATTAAATTATTAGCACTATTCTGGGCTTGTTTTCCAAAATTTATAAATATACACATTTTACGGGTTTATTTTATTATATGGACAAATATACCCCTTTTACAAAGTTGTTTTCTCATATTATAAAATTAACCCATTTAAGGGATTGCTTTCTCATACTCACAAATATACCAAAATTACGAGGTTATTTTTCCGATTAATAAATATCCCCATATTAAGGGGTTGTTCTCTCATATTAAAAAAATTATCCTTTTTACGAGGTTGTTTTTTTAGACTCGCAATTACACTATATTTACGGGGTTGTTTTCTCAAATTCATAAATATACACGTTTTACGGGGGTTATTTTGTTATATTAAAAAATATACCACTTTTACAGGGTCAGCTTATCATACTAAATTATTTGCTCTATTATGGTGTTGTTTTCTCAAATTCATAAATATACACGTTTTACGGGGTTATTTTCTTATATTGACAAATATAGCCCTTTTATGGAGTTATTTTCTCATATTATAAAATTAGCCCATTTAAGGGGTTATGTTCTCATACTCATAAATACATCACAATTACAAAGTTATTTTCTGAGATTCATAAATATCCCCATATTATGGGGTTGTTTTCTCATATTAAAAAATTTACCCCTTCTACAAGGCTGTTTTCTTAGACTGGCAATTACATTACTTTGACGAGGTGTTCTCTCAGATTCATAAATATACAAGTTTTTTATGGAGATATTTTCTTATATTGATAAATATGCCACTTTTACGGGGTCATTTTCTCGTATTAAATTATTAACACTATTCTAGGGTGGTTTTATCAAATTCATAAACATACACGTTTTTTTTTTCATACTTGTAATTATATTACTTTTACGGGGTTGTTTTCTCAGATTCATAAATGTACACGTTTTACGAGGTTATTTTCTTATATTGAAAAATATATCACTTTTATGAGGTCTTTTTCTCATATGAAATTATTAGCACTATTCTGGGTTGTTTTCTCAAATTTATAAATATACTCATTCTACGGGGTTAACTTCTTATATGGACAAATTGTAACACCCGGAATTTTTATATATTTAATAATGAGTTTTTATTTAAGTTAATTTTAGCTTCATTATTATTGGGTTTAATTTGAAATGATTTAATGAAAAATTTAATATTAATCAAATAAATGAGTTATTTTCTATACCCAATTAGTTTGAAATTTTAAGAAATTATTCAAGTAAATTATTTGAGAAATGATTATATTTTGGATTGTATTTACGTGCATGGTTGATATATTGATTCGAATGATTAATATTTTCTGTGAAGAAAGTAATAGGGTATGATTATAGTATGATTTGTATTTCTGAGCATGGTTTGATATACTAATTTGAATAATCTATGTTTTCCGAGAAGAATGCAATAGTCCCCAGGATTATTTGATTTTAACTCACTCTCGGTAGCGGTCTCCATTTATATTTTTCAAATTCGTATTTGTTAGTTCTCCATGACTCTTATTCAGTAACTTAACTCCTTCATCATCGGGTGATGTATTTGATTTGGTATGTAAATTGATAAATCTTAGATTCTCATGAGTAGTAATAGTAAATGTATCGGTTGTAAATTTTCCGAGCTTGGGTCTACTAGTTTTCCGGTAGACCAAGTAATTTTATAAAAGTGTAACTATTAAGATAAATTGTGGCTTTAATAATATTAATTTGAGATGAGATTTGTTTAAATCAGTGAGTGTCGGGGCTTACTATGGGTTTCGGTGGCCTTAAGCCTACCCATTCCTAGTCGGTCACGGCCCAGGTGGGGTCGTGACAAAGTTGGTATCGAGCTTAGGTTTAGATTTCCTTGACCTAAGTTAAGATTTTTCTTGCAATCGCGGAGTTAGGATCATATACGTCTTGTTGTTTTCATTGACTCAGGTGTCTCGGCCTTCTTGTTAGAGAGTCAGTCTTTCCTTTCTTGTAAGCTTGTCCTTGGTCTTTGTCTTTGAGAATGGCCCGTAGCGATGGGAAGATCCGAAGCACGATAGACTCGTGCTGTTTCTTCAAGTGATTAGTGCAGTCCGCCTTTAGAAGCTTTGATTGTGGTTTCGATGGTGGGCACCGCAGTCAGTTTTAGTGTAGAGCGTGGTTGCAGTCGTGTCATGGACTGCCTCGTCATCGCATCAGGCATCGTCTTTTTGAGTAGCGCCGAAGGTAGTGCCTGGGAAGTCGAGCGGATGTCGGCTGTTATGGTTGAGTTGGTGATTGTAAGAAGCTTAAGAAAGGTGGCAGGAGTATTTTCGGATGCTCGAAAATCCAGAGAAACTTAAGCGAACATTATTTATTTTTCTAAGTAGGACAAGTGTTTTTGAAATACAATATTGCGCCCAGTCCCTTAAGAATGCATTATGGCATTTCACTGTTAGGCATGCATAAATTCATTTTAGGACATGCATCATACATCGTGCATTGCAACCCTTGGTGATAGGGGCATCATCACCCTGGCGCGCGATATTGTAGAATTTTATATAAAGAAAAAATGGCTAGAGATTTTACGATTTTATAAAAGTATTTTTCCAAGATAATAAAGTTTTTATCAGTGATGATTATAAAGTAAGTAAAGATGTAATTTTTCAAAGTAAATAGTGTTAGCTTGAGAATTCTCTGGATGACGAGTTGACTTTTTGAGAGAGTGAGTCTGTGGAGCTGTAGGCCCCATGTTAGATTATAAGGGAGGCTTTTGGATTTCAGTCAAAGAGGAATCTTGTGTCAGGATGGCATGAGTTGTGTCGGTTATGGGAACTAGATGGATGGTATGTCATAAGTGATGTGGTTTGGTAAGAAAATAAGGTTGTGAGGACCCTTGGTTTTGTTGGCAGGTTGGTGAGGTGGCATGTAAGTTGGACTTGCCGCCAAGTATTAGTAATGTTCTCTGAGGTCAAATCCAGTTGTTTGTAAGTCTGAGTTGAGGAAGAGTATATTTTTGATCTTTGCTCGTGTTGGATCCTCAGTGTGCGGAAGCAAGTAAAGATTTGGTTTCCGAGGAGTAGTAAGTGAGAATCGCGGATTTTCAGGTTCGCCAGTTTTATTTAAGGGTTTTGTCGATGAGTCTTGTGATTGAGTTTATTTCTGTCGAGGAAAGTTCTCGAGAAGCCGGGTTGGAGATGAGAGGTTCCTAATTAGTTTCAGTCTTAGAGTGTAGCCCCTTTTCTTTTAAAATTCGAGGTCGAAATTTTTTTAAGGGGGGGAGAATGTAACACCCGAAATTTTTATATATTTAATAATGAGTTTTTATTTAAGTTAATTTTAGCTTCATTATTATTGGGTTTAATTTGAAATGATTTAATGAAAAATTTAATATTAATCAAATAAATGAGTTATTTTCTATACCCAATTAGTTTGAAATTTTAAGAAATTATTCAAGTAAATTATTTGAGAAATGATTATATTTTGGTTATTCAAAATTTTTTTTTTCTTTTTCCAAATGCATATTTATATAAGTAAAATTATATATTGGAAAATTTTGGAAGAAATTATAAAGAATGTTTTAATAAAAGAATTTTGGGAAAATTAGTATTATAATTGATTAGTAGTATTAAATTTTAAGTTGGAAATTGATTATTTAATTTAATTGTGTGTAGGATTTAATTGGAGGATTATTTTGGAATAAGGATTAAAAGTATAATGTTATTTTTATGGGGTTTTAATGGAAATTTGTGAGCTTGGTATTTTTGTAAATAAATATGTCGGTCAGGGGTATTTTTGTAATTGTGTATTTTCAATAATTCGGTTTGGCCTAAATTAAATAGTTAAGGGCTTAATTGAAAGGCTAAAAAGAAGTTTGGGGGTCAAATTGGAATTCTGCGGGATGAAATTGTAAGTAATTAAGAAAGTTGAGGGACCAAGTTGTAATAAGGAAAAGTTCGGGGGCCTAATGTCGATATTGAAAGAAATGGAATCGGGGAGAGAGAAGGTAGAGAGAGAGAGAGAGAGGGAAGAGAGAGGGCACAGCTGTCGGTGGTGCGTGAAACTCAGGCAGCGCGGCTTGTCTTGTTGGCCTTAGCCCCAGCAATGGCTCAATGATGGCGGTAGCGGCGGGAATGCGCGTGTGGCAGCGGCTTTGAGCCCGTTCCGGCCGTTCGGCGATCTCGGTGGCGATCAACTCCCGCGGGAGAGCTTCCTTTAAGCGGCGTGTGTCGGTTTAGTGGCCGGAGGAGAAAGTTCGGCGAAGTGGTGGCGGCGTGTTTTCCGGTTTTTCGGCGAGCTCCGGCGGAGGATGGACGATCGGAGGGATCGTATCCCGACTCTCTTCGGCTCGTCAAGCTTGATGTAGCCGGTTTCGTGGCGATCGGCCGTTTGCGAATCGACGATCGAGATCGTCCGAAATCTCCGGATGATCGGGTGTCGGATCGGAAAATTGGAAGCGGGATCGTCTTGCGTCGTTGTGAGTTCGATGGTGTGTTCGGATCATCGATCGGACTCCGGCGGCCGGAGGCGAGTCGACCGAGCAATCGAGCGTCTCGGTAATTTTCTTTGGCCCGTTAATTTTATAAATTCTTGGTTTAATTGTGTCTATTGGGTTATATTGAGTATTTGATGATATTTGTGAGTCATAAATAATTGTCTGTCAGTTTGCTTGCCTCGTATTTTGTGCTGTGTGGCGGAGTCGGGAAATAGTGAAGTTTAGGGACCCGACTCCCGTTGTTTATATTGTTGGATATTTGAAGTGTTCTTCTGGCAGGTCTTGGACCCGTTTTTACGGGGGGTAATGTTCGTGTTGTAGGGGAGGTTCTGCCGGATTTTCGGTAGAATTCTCCCGAGTCGAGATTCTTAGACAGTCGGTCCTAGGAGTCTAGACCTAGGATTAATGATCGATTGTCTCAGCGTATTGATAAATTGTTTTCCGTGATTAGATGATCTGTCATTCGGCTCGCTCCAAGCCAGGGCACCGGAGCAGAGCTAGGAGGTCGCCCAATCCTGTGAGTTAAAGTCATTTAATCTTTGCGCTATTGCTAGTCTGATTTTAATATGCTATTTAGAATTTGTGCTTAATATGATTATTAGTATCGCAAAATAAATTATTTCACTTGATTATTAATATTTGAAATAATATAAATATTATTATTAGTATGTTATAATAAGATTATTGAAGATAATATAAGTATTATTATAGTAATGTTATAATAATACAAACGTTATTATTTTTCCTCACGAGTTACATGATGTCTTACTCTTAATTGTTAATTGTTATTTGGATATGGTTGAATGATTTCATTATACAAGGATATTTATTATATGTGATGATTTGATTTGGGGATGTGGCTTTCGTAGAACATGCCGCTGATGGGTTACATCGGGCCAGCGTCATGCCGGTAATGATCATGGACATGTAATAAGATTTTCATGGGTTTGCCACGGTCGAGCATGGCTCTGACGAAAATTGCCCAGTGGTCCCGGTCTGTGCCTTATGGATACTATATCCCATCTAGGTCCCCGTCGAAAGCATTGCTCCTGGCCATCTTATTGGATTAAGAGAGCCGAATGGCTACTAGATTTCTTATTTGGAATTCAAGTGTTCGAATGGAAGTAAGGTCCCTGGTCGAGCATTGCTCTCTGGGCGCCAGTCTTATTGGATTAAGAGAGCCGAATGGCTACTAGATTTCTTATTTGGAATTCAAGTGACCAGACTGGAGGTAAGGTCCCTGGTCGAGCATTGCTCTCGGGGCGCCAGTCTTATTGGATTAAGAGAGCCGAATGGCTACTAGATTTTGGGGTTTAGGGTTCTACCGAGCCACTCATCCCGTAAAAGTAAAAATATATTTTTATTTATTCATTTATTTATTTATTATGGTATGATTATAATATGGATTGTATTTACATGCATGGTTGATATATTGATTCGAATGATTAATATTTTCTGTGAAGAAAGTAATAGGGTATGATTATAGTATGATTTGTATTTACGAGCATGGTTTGATATACTAATTTGAATAATCTATGTTTTCTGAGAAGAATGCAATAGTCCCCGATTATTTGATTTTAACTCACTCTAGACCGGTCTCCATTTATATTTTTTCGATTCGCGGATCGTTAGTTCTCCGACTCTTATTCAAGAACTACCTTCATCACCCGGGTGATGTATTTGATTTGGTATGTAAATTGGTAAATCTTAGATTCTCCGCAGAGTAATAGTAAATGTATCGTTTGTAATTTTCCGAGCTTGGGTCTCGCCCTAGTTTTCCGGTAGACCAAGTAATTTTGTAAAGTGTAACTATTAAGATAAATTATGGCTTTAATAATATTAATTTGAGATGAGATTTGTTTAAATCGTTGAGTGTCGGGGCTTACTACGGGTTTCGGTGGCCTTAAGCCTACCCATTCTCAGTTTTTACCACGCCCAGGTGGGTCGATACAAATATACCTTTACGGGGTTATTTTCTCATATTATAAAATTAACCGATTTAAGGGGTTGTTTTCTCACACTCACAAATATACCAAAATTACGGGGTTATTATTTTCGATTGATAAATATCCCGGTATTACGGGATTGTTTTCTCATATTAAAAGATCTACCCCTTCTACGAGACCGTTTTCTCATACTCGCAATTACACTACTTTTACGGGGTTGTTTTCTCATATTCATAAATATACACGTTTTACGGAATTATTTTCTTATATTGATAAATATACTACTTTTACGGAGTTTTTTTCTTATATTAAAAAATATACCACTTTTACGGGGTCTTTTTCTCATATTAAATTATTAGCACTATTCTGGGTTGTTTTCTCAAATTTATATATATACTCATTCTACGGGGTTAATTTCTTATATGGACAAATATACCCATTTTACAGGGTTGTTTTCTCATATTATAAAATTAACCCATTTAAGGGTTGTTTTCTCACACTCACAAATATAATAAAATTATGGGGTTATTATTTTCGATTGATAAATATCCCGGTATTACGGGATTATTTTCTCATATTAAAAAAATACCCCTTCTATGAGACTACTTTCTCATACTCGCAATTACACTACTTTTACGAGTTTATTTTCTCATATTCATAAATATACACGTTTTACGGGATTATTTTCTTATATTGATAAATATACCACTTTTACTGGGTTATTTCTTATATTGACAAATATACCCCTTTTACGGGGTTGTTTTCTCATAGTCACAATTATACCAAAATTACGGGGTTATTTTCTCCGATTGATAAATATCCCCGTATTACGGGGTTGTTTTCTCATATTAAAAAATTTACACCTTCTACGAGGCAGTTTTCTCAGACTCAGAAATTACACTATTTTTACGGGGTTGTTTTCTCAAATTCATAAATATACACATTTTACGAGGGATAATTTCTTATATTGAAAAATATATCACTTTTATAGGGTCATCTTTTCGTACTAAATTATTTGCTCTATTATGGTGTTGTTTTCTCAAATTCATAAATATACACGTTTTACAGAGTTATTTTCTTATATTGACAAATATACCTTTTTTACGGGGTTATTTTTTCATATTATAAAATTAACCCATTTAAGAGGTTGTATTCTCATACTCACAAATACACCATAATTACGTGGTTTTAGCTCATCTCTCCTTACGTGGTATATTAAAAAATACCTTCATATTTTTTTAAACCGGAAATTACATTATTTTGACGGGGTATTTTCTCAGATTCATAAATATACATGTTTTACGGAGTTATTTTTTTATATTGATAAATATGCCACTTTTACGGGGTTATTTTCTCGTATTAAATTATTAGCACTATTCTAGGGTGGTTTTATCAAATTCATAAATATACACATTTTTTTCAGACTTGCAATTATACTACTTTTACGGGGTTGTTTTCTCGGATTCATAAATGTGCACGTTTTATTTCGGTTATTTTTATATTGAAAAATATACCACTTCTAAGGGTCTTTTTCTCATATAAAATTATTAGCACTATTCGGGTTGTTTTCTCAAATTTATAAATATACTCATTCTACGAGGTTAATTTCTTATATGGACAAATATACCACTTTTACGGGGTTGTTTTCTCATATTATAAAATTAACCCATTTAAGGGTTGTTTTCACTACAACATATTAAAATTATGTTATTATTTCGATTGATAAATAACCCGTATTACAGGATTGTTTTCTCATCTTAATAAATTTACCCCTTCTACGAGACCCTTTCTCATACTCGCAATTACACTACTTTTACGGTTGTTTTCTCATATTCATAAATATACACGCTTTTAGTTAATTTTCTTATATTGATAAATATACCACTTTTACGGGGTTATTTCTTATATTGACAAATATACCTTTTACTGGAGTTGTTTTCTCATACTCACAAATATACCAAAAGTAAGAGGTTATTTTCTTGGTTGATAAATATCCTGCTTTACGAGTTTTTCATATTAAAAATTTACCCTTCTCTATTTATATTGTTTTAAACCTCGAATTACACTATTTTTACGTAGTTGTTTTCTCGGATTCATAAATGCACACGTTTTATAGGGTTATTTTCTTATATTGAGAATATACCACTTTTACAGTCGTTTTCTAATATTAAATTATTAGCACTATTCTGGGGTTGTTTTCTCAAATTTATGAATATACTGATTTTTTCGTGTTAATTTCTTATATGGACAAATATACCTCTTTTACGGAGTTGTTTTCTCATATTATAAAATTAATCCAGTTAAGGGGTTTTTTTCTGACACTCATAAATAATACTAAAATTATGGGGTTATTATCTTTGATTGATAAATATCTCGGTATTACGGGGATATTTTCTCATATTAAAAAATTTACCCATTCTACGAGGCTATTTTCTCATACTTGCAATTACACTACTTTTATGAGGTTGTTTTCTTATATTCATAAATATACACGTTTTACGAGATTATTTACTTATATCGATAAAAATACCACTTTTACGGGATTATTCTCTTATATTGATAAATATACCCCTTTTGTGGAGTCTTTTTCTCATACTCACAAATACACCAAAATTACGAGGTTATTTTCTCCGATTGATAAATATTCCCGTATTATGGGGTCGTTTTCTCATATTAAAATATTTTTCCCTTGTACGAGGCTGCTTTCTCATATTAAAAAATATAACCCTTCCGCATATCAAGCCACCACCATATCTACTTTTACGTGTTGTTTAACGTTGTTATGGAGTTGTTTTCTCAAATTCATAAATATATATGTTTTACGGAGTTATTTTCTTATGTTGATGAATATATCACGTTTATGGAGTTATTTTCTCATTGTAAAATTAACCCATTTAAGGGGTTGTTTTCTCATAAATATACTAAAATTACGGGGTTATTTTCTCCGATTGATATATATGCCCGCATTAGTGGATTGTTTTCCGATTCATAAATACACGCTTCATGGGGTTATTTTCTTATATTGAGAAATATACAACTTTTACGGGATCGTTTTCTCATATTAAATTATTGGCTCCCATTCCGGGGTTGTTTTCTCAAATTTATAAATATACATATTTTATTGCTTATTTTCTTATATAGATAAATATACCCTTTTTACGGGGTTTTTTCTCATTATAAAACAACCAATGCTTTCACAACATATCAAAATTACAGGGTTATTTTCATATTGACAACATCCTATATTACTAGGTTGTTTTCTCATATTAAAAATTTACCCTTACTCTTTGAGGCGCTTTTCTCGATTTCGTAATTACACTACTTTTACGGAGTTATTTTCTTATATTGACAAATATACCCCAGTTTTCTCATATTATAAAAATTAACACATTTAAGGGGTTGTTTCTCATACCTAAATATACACCAAAATTGCGAGTTTATTTCTCCTATTGATAAATATCCCTGTATTACGGGATTGTTTTCTAATTTTTATAAATACACCCCTTTATACGGGGTTGTTTTTTCATATTAAAAAATTTACCTCTTCTACGAGGTTGTTTTCTCAGACTCGCAATTACACTACTTTTACAGGGTTGTTTTCTCATATTCATAAATATACATATTTTACGGAGTCATTTTCTTATATTGATAAATATACTACTTTTATGGAGTTATTTTCTCATTTTGAATTATTAGCACTATTCTGGGGTTGTTTTCTCAAATTCATTAATATATACACGTTTTATGGAATTATTTTCTTATATTAATAATTATACCCATTAAAGGGGTTGTTTTCTCATACTCACAAATATACCAAAATTACGAGGTTATTTTCTCCGATTGAAAAATATTCTCATATTATGGAGTTGTTTTCTCATATTAAAAAATTTACCCTTTTACGAGGCTATTTTCTTAGACTCGCAATTCACTACCAGGTGTTTCTCTTAGATTCATAAATATATACATTTGGGTTATTTTCTTATATTGTTAAATATACCACTTTTATAGGGTTATTTTCTCATATTAAATTATTAGCTTTTATTATGGGATTGTTTACTCAAATTCATAAATATACACATTTTACGTGGTTATTTTCTTATATTGATAATTATACCACTTTTACGGGGTTATTTTTTATATTGACAAATATACACCTTTTACGATGTTGTTTTCTCATATTATAAAATTAACCTATTTAAGGGGTTGTTTTCTAATACTCACAAATATACCAAAATTGCGGTTATTTTCTCTATTGATAAATATATTACGAGGTTGTCTTCTCATAATAAAAATTTACCCCTTCTACGATGTTATTTTCTCGGACTGCAATTACACTACTTTTATGGGGTTGTTTTCTAAGATTCATAAATATACACGTTTTATGGGGTTATTTTCTTATGTTGATAAAATATTCCACTTTTACGGGGTTATTTTCTCATATTAAATTGTTAACCTTATTATAGGGTTTTTCTCATATTCATTAAATATACGTTTTATGGATTATTTCCTTATATTGATAAATATTCTACTTTTACGGGGTTATTTTCTTATATTGACAAATATATCCTTTAGTAGGGTTGTTTTCTCATATTATAAAATTAACCCATTTAAGGGTTGTTTCTATTTTCATAAATATGCCAAAATTCTTAGGGATTATTTTTTCGTAATTAAATATCGATATCATGAGATTGTTTTCTAATATTTATAAATATAGAGGGGTTATTTTCCATATTATAAATTCTACCCCTTCTCTGAAATTTGTTTTCTCAGACTTGCAATTACTATACTTTTAAGGATTATTTTCTCATATTCATAAATATACACGTTTCTGAGTTATTTTCTTATATTGATAAATATAACACTTTTACTGAGGGTCATTTTTTCATATTAAATTTTTGCTTTATTATCGGGTTTCTTTCTCGGATTCATAAATATACACGTTTACGGGGTTATTTTTTATTTTGAAAATATACCCACTTTTACGGGTTGTTTTCTCATATTATAAAATTAACCCATTTAAAGGGTTGTTTTCTCTAACGGAATTATTTTCCGAGGTTCATAAATTTCACCGTCTTATGAGTTGTTTTCTAATATTTATAAATATACCCCTCTTACGAGGTTGTTTTCTCATATTAAAAATTTATCCTTCTTAATTTGTTTTTAGCATTTACATTTATTGAGGTTGTTTTCTCAGATTCATAAATATACACATTTTATGGAGTTATATTCTTAATATTGACAAATATACCACTTTTACAGGATCATTTTCTCATATTATATTATTAGCACTATTATGGATTTGTTTTCTCAAATTCATAAATATACACCTTTTACGGGGTTCTTTTATTATATCGACAAATATACCCCTTTTACGGGGTTGTTTTCTCATATTATAAAATTAACCCATTTAAGGGGTTGTTTTCTCAAACTCATAAATATATTACAGTTACGGGGTTATTTCCTCATATTCATAAATATCCCCGTATTACGGGGTTGTTTTCACATATTTAAAAATTTTCCCTTTCTACGAAGTTCTTTTCTCATATTAAAAAAATGTTACCTTTTCTAGGTGGTTGTTCTCTTAGACTGGCATTTACACTACTTTGACGGGCTTTTCTTCTCATATTTATAAATATACACGTTTTATAGAGTTATTTTCTTAATATTGATAAATATATAACTTTTACGGGGTCGTTTTCTCATATTAAATTATTAGCACTATTATGGAGTTGTTTTCTCAAATTCATAAATATATATGTTTTACGGGGTTATTTTCTTATATTCACAAATATACCCCTTTTACGGGGTTGTTTTCTCATATTATAAAATTAACCCATTTAAGGGGTTGTTTTTTTTTTATTCTCACAAATATATCAAAATTACAGAGTTATTTTCTCCGATTGATAAATATCCCCGTATTGCGGGGTATTTGCTAATATTTATAAATATACCCCTTCTACAAGGCTGTTTTCTTAGACTCGCAATTATACTACTTTTTACGGGATTGTTTTCTCAGATTCATAAATATACACGTTTTAGGGGGTTATCTTCTTATATTGATAAATATATCACTTTTATAAGGTCGTTATCTTATATTAAATTATTAGCACTTTTACAGGGTTATTTTCTCAAATTCATAAATATACACGATTTACGTAGTTATTTTTTTATATTGACAATTATACTACTTTTACGGGGTTGTTTTCTCATATTATAAAATTAACCCATTTAAGGGATTGTGTTCTCATACTCATAAATATACCACAATTACGGGGTTATTTTCTCATATTCATAAATATCCTCGTATTACACGGTTGTTTTCTCATATTAAAAAATTTACCCCTTCTATAAGGCTGGTTTTTTAGACTGGCAATTACACTACGTTGACAGGGTTGTTTTCTCATATTCATAAATATACACATTTTGTGGAATTATTTTCTTAATATTGAGAAATATACCACTTTTACGGGGTAGTTTTCTCATATTAAATTATTAGCACTATTATGGGGTTGTTTTCTCAAATTCATAAATATAAATATTTTACGGGGTTAGTTTCTTATATTGACAAATATACCTCTTTTACGGGGTTATTTTTTCATATTATAAAATTAACCCATTTAAGGAATTTTTTCTTATACTGACAAATATACTACAATTACGGGGTTATTTCCTCATATTCATAAATATTCCCGTATTACGGGGTTGTTTTCACACATTAAAAAAATTTACCCTTTCTACGAGGTTGTTTTCTCATATTAAAAAATTTACTCTTTCTACGAGGCTGTTTCTTAGACTCGCAATTACACTACTTTTATGGAGATATTTTCTCAGATTCATAAATATAAACGTTACAGAGTTATACTCTTATATTGATAAAATACCACTTTTACGGGGTCGTTTTCTCATATTAAATTATTAGTACTATTATGGGGTTATTTTCTCAGATTCATAGATATACAAGTTTACAGGGTTATTTTCTTATATTGACAAATATACCCCTTTTACGGGGTTGTTTTCTCATATTATAAAATTAACCCATTTAAAGGGTTATTTTCTCATACTCACAAATATACTAAAATTATGTATTACAGCATTGTTTGCTAATATTTTTAAATATATCCCTCTTACAAGGTTGTTTTCTCATATTAAAAAATTTACCCCTTCTACGAGGCTGTTTTCTTAGACTCGCAATTACACTACTTTTACAGGGTTGTCTTCTCAGATTCATAAATATACACGTTTTAGGGGGTTATTTTCTTATATTGATAAATATACCACTTTTACAGGGTCGTTTTCTCATATTAAATTATTAGCACTATTATGGGGTTGTTTTCTCAAATTCATAAATATACATGTTTTATGGGATTATTTTTTTATATCGACAAATATACCTCTTTTACGAGGTTGTTTTCTCATATTATAAATTAACCCATTTAAGGGGCTGTTTTCTCATACTCACAAATATACCAAAATTACGCGGTTATTTTCTCTGAATGATAAATATCCTCGCATTACGGGTTATTTTCTAATATTTATAAATATATCCCTCTTACCCTAGGTTGTTTTCTCATATTAAAATTCGCTTCTCGAAATTTTTCTTAGACTCACAATTACACTACTTTTGAGGTTTGTTTTCTCGGATTTATAAATATACCGTTTTATGGGGTTATCTTCTTATATTGATAAATATATCACTTTTACAGTCATTTTCTCATATTAAGTTATTACTTTTATTATGGGGTTATTTTTCAGATTCATAAATATACACGTTTTACGGAGTTATTTTCTTATATTGACAAATATACCCCTTTTACGGGATTATTTTCTCCTATTATAAAATTAATCCATTTTAGGGTTTGTTTCTCATACTCACAAATATACCTAAATTATGGGGTTATTTTCTCCTATTCATAAATTTCACATTGTTAGAGGATTGTTTTCTAATATTTATAAATATACCCTCTTCTGGGTTGTTTT
>NC_063260.1:19316812-19396887 GCF_019578655.1 Ricinus communis
ATATTGCCCTTTGGACAAAGAATTTGAAACAAAAGCTGAATTCATCAAGACTTTACATGAGAAGGTGCATGCAAACATTGAGAAGAAGACACTCCAATATGAAAAGCAACTGACAAAGGGAGGAAGCAAGTCATTTTTGGCACTGGAAATTGGGTGTGGGTGCACTTGAGGAAGGAAAGATTTCCTAACCAAAGGAAATCAAAGCTTATACCAAGAGGAGATGGTCCTTTTAGAGTGCTTCAACGCATCAACAACAATGCTTACAAGCTAGAACTTCCAAGTGAGTATGGCAATGTTAGTGCTACTTTCAATGTTAGTGACTTGTCTTTGTTTGATGTAGGTGATGAAGATGATGGAGCTGATTTGTGGAAAAATCCTTTTGAAAAAAGGGGGAATGATGTGAATCCAAGTTCAAAGCTTAAAGAGATCCAAGATCCATTAATAGTACAAGAAGGCCCAATCACAAGGTCCAAATCCAAAAAGCTTCAACAAGCCATATTGGGTTTAATTAAAGACATTTGGAAAGCCCAAGAATTTCAACCCAATAAGGCATCCATGGAGGCCCAAGGAATAATATTTAACTTGTTTTTATATTAATAACAATTAGGGTTACATGTAGCCACCATACAAGTTAATGTGGTAATTAATACCAAGTAATGGCTATCAATGTGGGTAGTGGTTATTAAGAGCCACCATATACAAGTTAATGGGGTAATTAATACCAAGTAATGGCTATTAGTGTGGGTAGTGGTTACTAAGGCCATTTAAGAGTAAAGTATCGACCCCACTGCGTGGGCAGCACTAGGGAATGGGTAGGCTTAAGGCCACCCAAAACCCGTAGTAAGCCCCGACACTCAACTGATTTAAAAATCTCATCTCAAATTCATATTATTAAAGCCACAATTTATCTTAATAGTTACACTTTACAAAATTACTTGATTCTACCGGAAAAACTAAGCGAGACCCATTTCAGGAAAATTACAAGCCCGATACATTTACTATTACTACTGCTAGGAGAATCTAAGATTTACCAATTTACATACCAAATCAAATACATCACCCGATGATGAAGGAGTCGGATTCTTGAATAAGAGTCGCGGGAGAACTAACGGTCAATCCGAAAAAAAAACATAAATGGAGTATGGGTCTCGAGAGTGAGTTAAAATCAAATAATCTAGAGACTATTGCTTCTTCTCGGAAAACATAGATTATTCAAATCGATTATATCAAACCATACTATAATCATACCCTACTATTTCCTTCACATAAAATATTAATCATTCGAATCAAAATATCAACCATGCACGTAAATCGATCCATATTATAATCATACCATAATAAATAAATAAATGAATAATAAAAATATATTTTTACTTTTACGGGACGAGTGGCTCGGTAGAACCCTAAACCCCAAAATCTAGTAGCCATTCGGCTCTCTTAATCCAATAAGATCGGCCGAGGCAATGCTCGACCGGGGACCTTACCTCCGGTCAGCTAAATATCCAAATAAGAAATCTAGTAGCCATTCGGCTCTCTTAATCCAATAAGGCCAAGGCCGAATGCTCGACCGGGACCTTACCTCCGATCTGGTCAGCCTAAGTATCCAAATAAGCCGGCACCCCAGAGCAATGCTCGACCAGGGACCTTACCTCCGACGAATTTACACAAATCAGCCCAGAGAGCCATGCTCGACCGGGGCAAACCCATGAAAATCTTATTACATGTCCATGATCATTTCAGAAGACGCCGTCCGATGTAATTCCATCAAAGCAGCATGTTCTACAAGCCACATTTCCCAAATCGCAATCACCACATTTAATAAATATTATTGTCTAAAGAAGTCATTCAACTACATCAAAATAACGATTGACAATTTTAAAGTAAGACATCATGCAACTCATGTGGAAAATCGATAATATTTGATATTATTATAACATTACTAATAATAATATTTATATTATCTTCAATAATCCGGTGAAATTATTTATGTTGCGATACTAATAACCATATTATGCATAAACTTTCAAAATAACATATTAAATTCATACTTAGCAATAGTGCAACGATTAAGTGACTTTAACTCACGGGTTTGCGTGACCTCCTAGCTCGCCGCCTCGGCAGGAGCGAGTCAGAATCTAACCGACAATCTAGTCACGGAAAACAATTTATCAAAACGATGAAACAATTACAATAGATCCTAGTCTAGATTCCTAGGACTGACTGTCTAAGAATCTCAACTCAGGAACTACTGAAAATTCGGCAGAACCTCCCTACAACACGAACATTACCCCCGTAAAAACGGGTCCGGGACTGCCGGAAAAACACTCTAAATATCCAACAATTTAAACAACGGGAGCTCCGTCCCCAACTTCACTATTTCAGGCTAATTCGCCACACAAAGACATGAAAATACGAGGCATAGCAAACCTGACAGCGGCGGGCAATTATTTTGACTCACAATATCATCAAATACTCAATATAATCCAATAGACACAATTAAACCAAGAATTCCAAAATTAATGGGCCAAAGATAATTATCGAGACGGCTCGATCGCTCGGTCGCTTTGCCGCCTCCGGCCGTGAGTCCGATCGACGATCCGAACACACCATCGAACTCACAACGACGGCCGAAGGCGATCACCGCTTCCGATTTTTGATCCGACACCCGATCATCCGGAGATTTACGGACGATCTCGACCGTCGATTTGCAAACGAAGCCCGATCGCCACGAAACCAGTGCCATCGCAAGCTGAGCCTGGAGAGAGTCGGGATACGTCCTCCGATCGTCCATCCTCACCGGAGCTCACGGAAAAACCAGTAAAACACGGCCGCCACCACTTCGCCGGAACTCTCTCCTCCCGGCCACTAAACCGCTGCGGCGCCGCCTAAAAGGAAGCTCTCTCCAAGGGGAGCCGATTGCCACCGAGATCAAAACGGCTGAAAGGCCGAAGCCGTTGCCACATCGTCGCGATCTCCTACCGCTGAATTTTGCCACCGCCCACCGCCACCATCGTGCTCGCGTTGCGACGCCAAGCGCCTCTCTCTCCTCCCTTTCTTCTTCTTCCTTCTTTCTTTTCTCTCTCCCCGATTTCCATTCCTTTCAATATCGACATTTGACCCCTGAACTTTTTCTTATTACAATTTGGTCCCTCAACTTCCTTAATTACTTACAATTTCATCCTGCAGAATTCCAATTTAACCCCCAAACTTTCCTTTAGCCTTTCAATTAAGCCCTTAACTAATTAATTTGGGCCAAAACCGAATTATTGAAAATACACAATTACAAAATGACATATTTATTTACAAAAATACCAAGCTCACAAATTTCCATTAAAACCCCATAAAAATAAAATTATACTTTCAATCCTTATTCCAAAATAATCCTCCAATTAAATCCTACACACAATTAAATTAAATAATCAATTTCCAACTTAAAATTTAATACTACTAATCAATTATAATACCAATTCTCCCAAAATTCTTTTATAAAAACATCCTTTATAATTTCTTCCAAAATTTTCCGATATATAATTTTACTTATATAAATATGCATTTGGGAAAATTTTGAATAACCAAAATATAATTATTTCTCAAATAATTTACTTGAATAATTTCTTAAAATTTCAAACTAATTGGATATAGAAAATAACTCATTTATTTGATTAATATTAAATTTTTCATTAAATCATTTCAAATTAAACCCAATAATAATGAAGCTAAAATTAACTTAAATAAAAACTCATTATTAAATATATAAAAATTCCGGGTGTTACAAAAAGTAATCATATGTGTGTGAGTCTATTTTAGTAATGTGTGCATGGACTTGTACTCTATATAAACAAGTCCTTTTCTTTCTTTTGGAGCATGATTGAATTTGATATATGAAATTTTATTTGAGTTTTATTGTGAGGAATTTTATCTTTAATTTCTTGCTTGAACTTTGTGACTTATCAAGCTTTATTCTAGCTTGTGGTGTCAAAATCTAAATCTTTGTTTTCTTGTTATTTATCAAACTTTCTTGTTTGTGGCATAAGAAAAAATTCAAGTCTATCTTAGTATCTTTATCCTTGCTGGTAAAGGGGTTAAGTAGCATCCATCTTCTTACTTCAATATTTGAACGATCCGAATTTGTGGATTAAATTGGTAATTTCTAGTTTTCTTCTAATTCAATTTATCATAGTATTTTTGCTATTGGTGAGTTAATTGATGAAACCTACAATTCCCATCAATTTCTTCCAAAATTTTCTAATATATAATTTTATTTATATAAATATACATTTTGGAAAAATTTGAATAACCAAAAAAATATAATTTATTCCTCAAATAATTTACTTAATTAATTCTTAAAATTTCAAACTAATTGGGTATAGAAAAATAATTCATTTAATTTACTAATATTAAAATTTACATTAAATCATTTCAAATAAAAACAAATAAAAATGAAGCTAAAATTAACTTAAATAAAACTCATTATTAAATATATAGAAATTCTGGGTATTACAGTTGTTTTCTCATATTAAAAAATTTACTCCTTCTACGATGCTATTTTTTTAGACTCCTAATTAAACTACTTTTACACGGTTGTTTTCTCAAATTAATAAATATACACGTTTTATAAGGTTATTTTCTTATATTAATAAATATATCACTTTTACATGGTCGTTATTTCATATTAAATTATTAGCACTATTATGGGGTTGTTTTCTCAAACTTCATAAATATACACGATTTACATAGTTATTTTCTTATATTAACAAATATACCACTTTTATGGGATTGTTTTCTCATATTATAAAATTAACCCATTTAAGGGGTTGTGCTCTCATACTCACAAATATACCACAATTATGGAGTTATTTTCTGAGATTCATAAATATCCCCGTATTACGGGGTTGTTTCCTCATATTAAAAATTTTACCCCTTCTACAAGGCTGTTTTCTTAGACTGGCAATTACACTACTTTGACGGGGTTATTTTATCATATTCATAAATATACACATTTTACAGGGTTATTTTCTTATATTGACAAATATATCCATTTTACGTGGTTGTTTTCTCATATTATAAAATTAACTCATTTAAGGGGTTGCTTTCTCATACTCACAAATATACCAAAATTACGAGATAATTTTCTTCGATTGATTAATATCCCCATATTATGGAGTTATTTTCTAATATTTATAAATATACCCCTCTTACGGGGTTGTTTTCTCATATTAAAAAATTTACTCCTTCTACGAGGATGTTTTTTCAGACTTGCAATTACACTACTTTTACGGAGTTGTTTTCTGAGATTCATAAATACACATGTTTTACAGGGTTATTTTCTTTTTACGGAGTTGGTATATCACTTTTTATGGGGTCATTTTCTCAAATTATAAAATTAACACATTTAAGTGGTTGTTTTCTCATACTCATAAATTACGGGGTTATTTGTTCTGACTGATTAATATCCCCTATATTACGGTGTTGATTTCTAATATTTATAATACCTCTCTTACAGGGTTGTTTTTCCATATTAGAAAATTTATCCCTCTACGAGGTTGTTCTCTCAGACTCGTAATTACACTACTTTTATGGAGTTGTTTTCTCATATTCATAAATATACACGTTTTACGGGGTTATTTTCATATATTGAGAAATATACCAATATTACGGGGTCATTTCTCATATTAAATTATTAACACTATTATAGGGTTATTTTCTCAAATTCATAAATATACATGATTTACGTAGTTATTTTCTTATTTTGACAAATATACTCCTTTTTACGGGGTTGTTTTCTCATGTTATAAAATTAACCAATTTAAGGGGTTGTTTTCTCATACTTACAAATATATCAAAATTACCGGGTTATTTTCTCCAATTGATAAATATCCCCGTATTACGGGATTGTTTTCTCATATTAAAAAATTTACTGCTTCTACAAGGCTGTTTTCTCAAACTCGGAATTACACTACTTTTACGAGGTTGTTTTCTCACATTCATAGATATACAAGTTTTACGAGGTTATTTTCTTATATTGATAAATAAACGCCTTTTACAGGGTTGTTTTCTTATATTATAAAATTAACCTATTTAAGGGTTCCTTTCTCATACTCACAAATATTACCAAAATTACGAGGTTATTTTTTCCGATTGATAAAGTATTCCAGTATTATGGGGTTGTTTTCTCATATTAAAAAGTTTACCCCTTCAATGAGGCAGTTTTCTCAGACTCGCAATTACACTACGTTTACTTGGTTGTTTTCTCATATTCATAAATATACACGTTTTACAGGGTTATTTTCTTATATTGATAAAGATACCAGTGCTACGGGATCGTTTTCTCATATTAAATTATTAGCACTATTACGGGGTTGTTTTCTCAAATTCATAAATATTCACATTTTATAGGGTTAATTTATTATATCGATAAATATACCCCTTTTACGGGGTTGTTTTCTCATATTATAAAATTAACACATTTAAAGGATTGTTTTCTCATACTCACAAATATACCATAATTACGGGGTTATTTCCTCATATTCATAAATATCCCCGTATTACGGGGTTGTTTTCACATATTAAAAAATTTACCCCTTCTATGAGGCTGTTTTCTCATATTAAAATATTTATCTGTTCTACGAGGTTGTTTTCATAGACTTGCCATTACACTACTTTTATGGGGTTGTTTTCTTAGATTCATAAATATACAAGTTTTATGGGGTTATTTTCTTATATTGACAAATAAACCACTTTTACGGGGTCATCTTCTCATACTAAATTATTAGCTCTATTATGGTGTTGTTTTCTCAAATTCATAAATATACACGTTTTACGAGGTTATTTTCTTGTATTGACAAATATACCCTTTTTACAGGGTTGTTTACTCATATTATAAAATTAACTCATTTAAGGACAACATTAGTGACACGACCCCATCTATGGCCCGTGATTCCAAGATTGGGAATCGGTAGGCGTAAGGCCACCGAATCCCGTAGTAAGCCTGACACTCACTGACTTAAACAAATGTCATCTCAATTAATACTATTGATTCCATAATTTCATAACCATTAAATTTACAATTAATTCGGTCTGCCAGAAGAATTAGGCTAGACCTGGAACTACAAAGCATTAAAACTAATACATCTACTATTACTACTGCGGAGAATCTAAGATTTTACATATTAACATACCAAATCAAATACACCACCCGATGATGAAGGAGTCGGGTTACTAGATAAGAGTCGCAGGAAGACTAACAGTCACTGATCTGAAAAATAATAAAAATGAGACTGTCAGTCTCGAGAGTGAGTTAAAATCAAATAATCTAGAGACTATTGCAGTCTTCACAGAAATATTAGTTATTCGAATCAATATATCAAACCCTGAACATAAATACAAATCATAATATCATCATACCATAATAGAAAAACAAATAAATAAATAAAAATATATTTTTACTTTTACGGGACGAGTGGCTCAGTAGAACCCTAACCCCAAATCCTAGTAGCCTTTCGGCTCTCTTAGTCCAACAGGTCTGGCGCCCAGAGAGCAAGTTCGATCAGGGTCCTTAACACCAGCCTGAACACTTGAATTCCAAATAAGCCGGCGCCCAAAGAGCATTGCTCGATCAGGGACCTTAACTCCGGTAATCAACTGAACTCAGCCTAGAGCGCAATGCTCGATGAGGGCAAACAAATCCATAATAATCTTATGTCCATAATCATTACCGATGCGTACGCGGTCCTGATGTAACCCACCAGGTGGCATGTTCAACGAAAGCCACATTTCCCAAAATGCAATCATCACATTTAATAAATATCATTGTCTAATGAAATCATTCAACACATATCGAAATAAAGATTAAAAATTTAGGGTAAGGCAATGTGCAATTCGTGTCAAAAAATAATAATATTTGTATTATTATAACGTTACTAATAATAATATTTATATTATTTTCAATAATTAATAATCAAGTGAAATTATTTATATTGCGATACTAATAATCATATTAAGCATAAATTTCTAAAATAGCATATTAAATTCAGACTTAGCAATAATGCAACGATTAAGTGACTTTAACTCACAGATTTGGTGACCTCCTAGCTCTGCTCCAGTGCCTCGGTTGGAGCGAGCCGAACAGACAGATCATCTAATCACAGAATACAATTTATCAAAATGCGGAAATAATTAACCATTAATCCTAGGCCTAGATTCCTAGGATTGACTGTCTAAAAATCTCGACTCCGGAGAATTCTACCAAAAATCCGGCAGAACCTCCCCTACAACACGGACATTTACCCCCCCCCCCCCCCGTAAAACAGGTCCAGGACCTGCCAGAAAAACACTTCAAATATCCAACAATTCAAAATAACAGGAGTCGGGTCCCCAAACATCACTATTTTCCTAACTCCGCTACACAACACTAAACACAAGGCAGGCAACCGACAAACAATTATTTTTGACTTACAAATATTATCAAATACTCAACATAAAAAAAAAGCATAAATTGAATCAAAGAATTTTTAAATCAGCGAGCCAGAGAAAATTACCGAAACGCTCGATCGCTCGGTCGACTCGCCTCCGGCCGCCGGAGTCCGATCGACGATCTGAACACACCATCGGACTCGAAATGACGTGCTGATGACGATTCCCGCTTTCGATTGTTTGATCCGACCCTCGATCCTCTGGAGAGATTTGCAGACGATCTCGGTCGTCGATTCGCAAATGGAGTCTGATTGCCACGAAACCAGTTCCATTGTGAAGCTTGAGCTGAGGAGAGTCGGGATACGTCCTCCGATCGTCCATCCTCCGCCGGACCTCGCCGGAAAAGCTGAAAAACACGGCTACCATTACTTCGCCGGAACTCCCTCATCCGGCCACCAAAACCGACGCCGCCACCGCCAAAAGGAAGCTCTCTCCGAGGGGAGCCGATCGCCACCGAGATCGGCCGAAACAGCGAACGTGAAATCGGCCTCCAAGCGCGATTGTTGCTTGTCGACGCTGGCGGGCCACATGCTGGCCACCCGGTCGTCCGTGGAAGGACACCACCGCCGCAACACTCTCTCTCTTCTCGGCGCCCCCCTTTCTCTCTCCCCGACGCCTCTCCTTTCCTTTTCTTTCTTCTCCATATCAACATTAGGCTCCTGAACTTTCCTTCCTTACTATTTGGCCCCTCAACTTTCTTAATTACTTACAATTTCATCTTGTAGAATTTTCAATTAACCTTTAAACTTTTCTTTAGCCTTTCAATTAAGCCCCTAACTAATTAATTTGGGCCAAATTAGAATTATTAAAAATACATAATTACATATATACCCTTGACCGATATAGTTATTTACAAAAAATACCAAACTTACAAATTTCCATTAAAACCCCATATTAATGAAATTATATTTTTAATCCTTATTCCAAAATAATTTTCCAATTAAGTCCTAACACACAATTAAATTAAATAACCAATTTGCTAAATATTTTTCAACTTAAAATTAAATACCACTAGCTAATTAAAATACCAATTTTCCAAAATTCTTTTATAAAAAAAATACTCTTTACAAATTCTTCCATAATTCTCCAATATATAATTATATATATATATATATATATATATATATATATATATATATATATATATATATATATATTTGGAAAAAATTTGAATAACCAAAAATATAATTTATTCCTCAAATAATTTACTTAATTAACTCCTTAAAAATCAAACTAATTGGGTATAGAAAAATAACTCATTTATTCGTCTAATACTAAAATTCAAACTTTGCATTTAAATCATTCCAACTAGACCAAATAAAGATAAAATAAAATTGATTCAAATAAAAACTCATTATTAATATAATTACTATTAAATATAAAAATTTCGGATATTACAATCAGGGTCTTGAGGGTTCCTTCCTAGCAGACGAGCGCGAACGGTAGTGTCAGAGAGTCTTACAACCACCGATTGGACCAAAGGAGGCACAAAGGCGAAATATGGGACAACAACATCATTGAATTCCACTAATATGGGTATGCTACACATGAACCTGATATTTGCCCACATACAAAACATGTATTGGTGATGATAGATTGTTAGGAAAAGGCTATGGAGGCATCAAATATGGTGGTGGCGGAGTGCCGCAGCACGGGGGTTGTTTTTTCATACTCAGAAATATACCAAAATTACGGGGTTATTTTCTCCGATTAATAAATATCCCCATATTACGGGGTTATTTTTTCATATTAAAATATTTACCTTTCTACGAGGTTGTTTCCTCAGACTCGTAATTACACTACTTTCGAGGTATTATTTTCTCATATTCATAAATATACACGTTTTACGGGATTAATTTCTTATATTGAGAAATATACCACTTTTACAGGGTCATTATCTCAAATTAAATTATTAGCACTATTCTGGGCTTGTTTTCCAAAATTTATAAATGTAAACATTTTACGGGTTTATTTTATTATATGGACAAATATACCCCTTTTATAGAGTTATTTTCTCATATTATAAAATTAACCCATTTAAGAGATTGCTTTCTCATACTCACAAATATACCAAAATTACGGGGTTATTTATCCGATTAATAAATATCCTCATATTACGGGGTTGTACTCTCATATTAAAAAAATTATCCTTTTTACGAGGTTGTTTTTTTAGACTCGCAATTACACTATATTTATGGGGTTGTTTTCTCAAATTCATAAATATACACGTTTTACGGGGGTTATTTTGTTATATTAAAAAATATACCACTTTTACAAGGTCAGCTTATCATACTAAATTATTTGCTCTATTATGGTGTTGTTTTCTCATATTCATAAATATACACGTTTTACGGGGTTATTTTCTTATATTGACAAATATAGCCCTTTTATGGGGTTATTTTCTCATATTATAAAATTAGCCCATTTAAGGGGTTGTGTTCTCATACTCATAAATACATCACAATTACGGAGTTATTTTCTGAGATTCATAAATATCCCCGTATTATGGGTGTCACGACCCCACCCGTGGGCCCGTGACCGGCACTAGGGAATGGGTAGGCTTAAAGCCACCGAAACCCGTAGTAAGCCCCGACACTCAACGATTTAGACAAATCTCATCTCAAATTAATATTATTAAAACCACAAATTATCTTAATAGCTACATTCTATAAATACTTGATGCGGAAAACTAGAGACACAAACTCGAAAATTTACAAACTGATACATCTACTATTACTACTCATGAGAATCTAAGATTTACCAATTTACATACCAAATCAAATACATCACCCGATGATGAAGGAGTCAGTTCTTGAATAAGAGTCGCGGGAGAACTAACGATCCACGAATCCGAAAAAATATAAATGGAGACTATCGGTCTAGAGTGAGTTAAAATCAAATAATCTAGGGACTATTGCTTCTTCTCGGAAAACATAGATTATTCAAATCAGTATATCAAACCATACTATAATCATACCCTACTATTTTCTTCACATAAAATATTAATCATTCGAATCAAAATATCAACCATGTACGTGAAATACAATCCATATTATAATCATACCATAATAAATAAATAAATGAATAAATAAAAATATATTTTTACTTTTACGGGAGGAGTGGCTCGGTAGAACCCTAAACCCCAAAATCTAGTAGCCATTCGGCTCTCTTAATCCAATAAGACTGGCCGAGAGCAATGCTCGACCAGGGACCTTACCTCCACCGGTCACTTAAATATCCAAATAAGAAATCTAATAGCCATTCGGCTCTCTTAATCCAATAAGATCGCGCCCGAGAGCAATGCTCGACCAGTGGACCTTACCTCGGTCTGGTCACTTAAGTATCCAAATAAGCCGCCCCGAGAGCAATGCTCGACCAGGGACCTTACCTCCGGCAATTTACACAAATCAGCCCAGAGCCATGCTCGACGGTGGCAAACCCATGAAAATCTTATTACATGTCCATGACCATTACCGCGATGTAACCCACCAAAGGCATGTTCTACAAACCACATTTCCCAATTCGCAATCATCACATATAATAAATATCATTATCCGATGAACTCAACCAACACATATCGGAAATAAAGAATAAAGATTTAAGGTAAAACAACGTGCAATTTGTGAGGGGAAAAATAATAATGTTTATCTTATTATAACATACTAATAATAATATTTATATTATTTCAAATATTAATAATCAAGTGAAATCATTTATTTTGCGATACTAATAATCATATTAAGCACAAATTCTAAATAGCATATTAAAATCGGACTAGCAACAAGAAAGATTAAATGACTTTAACTCACGAGTTAGGCGACCTCCTAGCTCGCTCCGGTGCCTCGGTTGGAGCGAGCCAATGCATGATCATCTAATCACGGAAAACAATTTATCAAAACGCTGAAACAATCGATCATTAATCCTAGGTCTAGACTCCTGACTGCCTAAGAATCTCGACTCGGGAGAATTCTACCGAAAATCCGGCAGAACCTCCCCTACAACACGAACATTACCCCCCGTAAAAACGGGTCCAGGACCTGCCAGAAGAACACTTCAAATACTTAACGATTCAAACAATAGGAGTCGGGTCCCCAAACTTCACTATTTCCCGACTCCGCCACACAGCACAAAATACGAGGCAGGCAAACTGACAGACAATTATTTTTGACTCACAAATAACATCAAATACTCAATATAACCTAATAGACACAATTAAACCAAGAATTTCTAAAATTAACGGGCCAAAGAAAATTACCGAGACGCTCGGTCGCTCGGTCGACTCGCCTCCGGCCGCCGGAGTCCGATCAACGATCCGAACACACCATCGGACTCACAACGACGCGCTGATGACGATCCCCATTTCTGATTTTCCGATCTGACACCCGACCATCCGGAGAGATTTGCGAACGATCACGACCGTCGATTTGTAAATGAAGCCCGATCGCCACGAAACCAGTGCCATCGCGAAGCTTGAGCAGAGGAGAGTCGGGATATGCCCTCCGATCGTCCATCCTCCGCCGGATCTCGCTGGAAAAACCCAAAAACGCCGGCTACCACCATTTTCTCTCTCCACCGGATCTTCCGATTCCGGCCACCAGCCGACACCGCCAAAATAAAGCCGAGGGCCGAGAGGAGTCGTTCAAGACTAAGATCATGACGCCCCACCGGCAAGGAAGCTTTCGGCCATTTTTCCTCCTCAGAGTCTTGGTCGCCCTGGCCGCCACGCCAGCTTCCGCCGACGCCACCGCAGCTCCTCCTTCTTCTTCGGCTCTCTCTCTCTCTCTCTCTCTTCTTCTTCCTCGACTTCCATTCCTTTCAATATCGACATTTGACCCCTGAACTTTTCCTTATTACAATTTGGTCCCTCAACTTTCTTAATTACTTACAATTTCATCCCGCAGAATTCCAATTTGACCCCCAAACTTCTTTTTAGCCTTTCAATTGAGCCCCTAACTATTTAATTTGGGCCAAATCCGAATTATTGAAAATACACAATTACAAAAATACCCCTGACCGACATATTTATTTATGAAAATACCAAACTCACAAATTTCCATTAAACCCCATAAAAATAAAATTATACTTTTAATCCTTATTCCAAAATAATCCTCCAATTAAATCCTACACACAATTAAATTAAATAATCAATTTACAACTTAAAATTTAATACTACTAATCAATTATAATACCAATTCTCCCAAAATTCTTTTATAAAAACATCCTTTATAATTTCTTCCAAAATTTTCCAATATATAATTTTTACTTTTCTAAATATGCATTTGGAAAAAAAATTTGAATAACCAAAATATAATCATTTCTCAAATAGTTTACTTAATTACTCCTTAAAAATCAAACTAATTGGATATGGAAAATAACTCATTTATTAAATATATAAAAATTCGGGGTGTTACATTCTCCCCCCCTTAAAAAAAATTCGACCTCGAATTTTAAAAGAAAAGGGGCTACACTCTAAGACTGAAACTAATTAGGAACCTCTCATCTCCAACCCGGCTTCTCGGAAACTTTTCCTCGGCAGAAATAAACCACAAGACTTATCGACAAAACCCTTAAACAAAACTGGCGAACCTGAAAATTCGCGATCCTCACTTACTACTCCTCGGAAACCAAATCTTCACTTGCTTCCACACACTAAGGGTCCAACACGAGCAAAGGATCGAAAATATACTTCCTCAACTCAGACCTACGAACAACTTGATTTAACCTCAGAGAACATTACTAATACTTGGCGGCAAGTCCAACTTACATGCCACCTCACCAACCTGCCGACAAAACCAAGGGTTTCCACACAAGAAGGGCCAATTCTGATCCTGCCAAAAATCCACTCACCAAATTTCCTTCCTGATGACGTGCCCCTTGCACGTACAGAAAAATCCTTAACATCTACATCACATCATCCTCGATATAACATCCATCTGATCGCATCAACCGATATAAACCATGCCATCCTGACACAAGATTTCTCCTTGACTGAAATCCAGAAGCCTCCTTTATTATCTAACATGGGGCCTATAGCTCCACAGACTCACTCTCTCAACAACTCAACTCGTCATCCAGAGAATTCTCAAGCTAACACTATTTACTTTGAAAAATTACATCTTTACTTACTTTATAATCATCAGTGATAAAAACTTTATTATCTTGGAAAAATACTTTTATAAAATCGTAAAATCTCTAGCCATTTTTTCTTTATATAAAATTCTACAATATCGCGCGCCAGGGTGATGATGCCCCCTATCACCAAGGGTTGCAATGCACGATGTATGACGCATGTCCTAAAATGAATTTATGCATGCCTAACAGTGAAATGCCATATGCATTCTTACGGAATTTGGTATGATATTGTATTTTAAAATACTTGTTCTACTTAGAAAAATAAACAATGTTCGCTTAAGTTTCTCCGGATTTCCGAGCATCCGAAAACACTCCTGCCACCTTTCTTAAGCTTCTTACAACCACAAAACTCAACCATAATAGGCCGACATCCGCTCGACTTCCCGTGCACTACCTTAGGGCGCTACTCAATAAGGCGATGCCTCGATGCGATGACGAGGTACCCATGACACGATCGCAACCACGCTCTACACTAAACTGACTGCGGTGCCCACCATCGAAACAACAATCAAAGCATCTAAAGGCTGATCGCACTAATCACTTGAAGAAACGTACGAGTCTATCGGCGGCCGGATCTTCCCATCGCTCGGCTACCATTCTCGGCCAGAGACAAGGACAAGCTTACAAGAGAGGAAAGACTCTCTAACGTTGAAGGCCGAGACAACGGAGTCAATGAAAACAACAAGACGGACATGATCCTAACTCCGCAGTACTAAGAAAATCTTAACTTAGGTCGAAGGAAATCTAAACCTAAGCTCGATACCAACTTTGTCACGACCCCCACCAGGCCCGTGACTCAAGACTAGGAATGGGTAGGCTTAAGGCCACCGAAACCCGTAGTAAGCCCTGACACTCACTGATTTAAACAAATCTCATCTCAAATTAATATTATTGAAACCACAAATTATCTTAATAGCTACATTCTACATAAATACTTCGGTCTGCCAGAAAAACTAGGCGAGACCTGAAACTCAGAAAATTTACAACTGATACATCTACTATTACTACTCACGGAGAATCTAAGATTTACCAATTTACATACCAAATCAAATACATCACCCGTTGATGAAGGAGTCGGATTCTTGAATAAGAGTCGCGGGAGAACTAACGATCACTTAATCCGAAAAGAATATAAATGGAGACATCGGTCACTTGAGAGTGAGTTAAAATCAAATAATCTAGGGACTATTGCTTCTTCTCAGAAAACATAGATTATTCAAATCAGTATATCAAACCATACTATAATCATACCCTACTATTTCCTTCACATAAAATATTAATCATTCGAATCAAAATATCAACCATGCACGTAAATACAATCCATATTATAATCATACCATAATAAATAAATAAATGAATAAATAAAAATATATTTTTACTTTTACGGGACGAGTGGCTCGGTAGAACCCTAAACCCCAAAATCTAGTAGCCATTCGGCTCTCTTAATCCAATAAGACTGGCGCCCCGAGAGCAATGCTCGACCAGGGACCTTACCTCTAGTCTGGTCACTTAAATATCCAAATAAGAAATCTAGTAGCCATTCGGCTCTCTTAATCCAATAAGACTGGTGCCCCGAGAGCAATGCTCGACCAGGGACCTTACCTCCAGTCTGGTCACTTAAGTATCCAAATAAGCCGGCGCCCCGAGAGCAATGCTCGACCAGGGACCTTACCTCCGGCAATTTACACAAATCAGCCCAGAGAGCCATGCTCGACCAGGGCAAACCCATGAAAATCTTATTACATGTCCATGATCATTACCGGTGCGCACGCGGTCCTGATGTAACCCACCAGGCGGCATGTTCTACAAGCCACATTTCCCAATTCGCAATCATCACATATAATAAATATCATTATCTGATGAACTCAACCAACACATATCGAAATAAAGATTAAAGATTTAAGGTAAAACAACGTGCAATTTGTGAGGGGAAAAATAATAACGTTTATCTTATTATAACATACTAATAATAATATTTATATTATTTCAAATATTAATAATCAAGTGAAATCATTTATTTTGCAATACTAATAATCATATTAAGCACAAATTCTAAATAGCATATTAAAATCGGACTAGCAAGAAAGATTAAATGACTTTAACTCACGGGATTGGGCGACCTTCTAGCTCGCTCCGGTGCCTCGGTTGGGCGAGCAGACAGATCATCTAATCACGGAAAACAATTTATCAAAACTGAAACAATCGATCATTAATCCTAGGTCTAGACTCTGGGGACTGACTGTCTAAGAATCTCGACTCGGAGAATTCTATCGAAAATCCGTGAGAACCTCCCCTACAACACGAACATTACCCCCCGTAAAAACGGGTCCAGGGACTGCCGGAAGAACACTTCAAATACTTAACGATTCAAACAATAGGAGTCGGGTCCCCGAACTTCACTATTTCCGACTCACACAAAGACAAAATACGAGGCGGTAACCGACAGACAATTATTTTTGACTCACAAATAACATCAAATACTCAATATAACCCAATAGACACAATTAAACCAAGAATTTCTAAAATTAATGGGCCAAAGAAAATTACCGAGATGCTCGGTCGCTCGGTCGACTCGCCTCCGGCCGCCGGAGTCCGATCAACGATCCGAACACACCATCGGACTCCTGACGGCCAGCCCGATGGCGATCCCCATTTCGATTTTCCGATCTGACACTCGACCATCCGGAGAGATTTGCGAACGATCACGACCGTCGATTTGCAAACGAAGCCCGATCGCCACGAAACCAGTGCCATCGCGAAGCTTGAGCAGAGGAGAGTCGGGATATGCCCTCCGATCGTCCATCCTCCGTCGGATCTCACCGGAAAAACCCAAAAACGCCAAGCTACCACCATTTTCTCTCTCCACCGGATCTTAGATTCCGGCCACCTTGTCGACACCGCCACCGCCAAAACAAAGCCGAGGGCCGAGAGGAGTCGATCGGCACTAAGATCAGCCACCGACCGGGAAGCGCCCGCGGCGAAGGAAGCTTTCGGCCATTTTCCTCCTCGCGCGAGAGGCGTCGCTCCTGGTGTCATTGCCATTGCGCTCGACGGACGCCACCTGGCTCTCTCTCTCTCTCTCTCTCTCTCTTCTTCTTCCCTCGACTTCCATTCCTTTCAATACTCGACATTTGACCCCTGAACTTTTCCTTATTACAATTTGGTCCCTCAACTTTCTTAATTACTTACAATTTCATCCCATGAATTCCAATTTGACCCCCAAACTTCTTTTTAGCCTTTCAATTAAGCCCCTAACTATTTAATTTGGGCCAAATCCGAATTATTGAAAATACACAATTACAAAAATACCCCTGACCGACATATTTATTTACGAAAATACCAAACTCACAAATTTCCATTAAAACCCCATAAAAATAAAATTATACTTTTAATCCTTATTCCAAAATAATCCTCCAATTAAATCCTACACACAATTAAATTAAATAATCAATTTACAACTTAAAATTTAATACTACTAATCAATTATAACACCAATTCTCCCAAAATTCTTTTATAAAAATATCCTTTATAATTTCTTCCAAAATTTTCCAATATATAATTTTTACTTATATAAATATGCATTTGGAAAAAAAATTTGAATAACCAAAATATAATCATTTCTCAAATAGTTTACTTAATTACTCCTTAAAAATCAAACTAATTGGATATGGAAAATAACTCATTTATTAAATATATAAAAATTCGGGGTGTTACAATGGGGTTGTTTCCTCATATTAAAAAATTTACCCCTTCTACAAGGCTGTTTTCTTAGACTGGCAATTACATTACTTTGACGAGGTGTTCTCTCAGATTCATAAATATACAAGTTTTACGAAGATATTTTCTTATATTGATAAATATACCACTTTTACGGGTCATTTTCTCGTATTAAATTATTAACACTATTCTAGGGTGGTTTTATCAAATTCATAAATATACACGTTTTTTTTTCAGACTTGTAATTATACTACTTTTACAGGGTTGTTTTCTCAGATTCATAAATGTACACGTTTTACGGGGTTATTTTTTTATATTGAAAAATATATCACTTTTACGGGGTCTTTTTCTCATATAAAATTATTAGCACTATTCTGGGTTGTTTTCTCAAATTTATAAATATACTCATTCTACGGGGTTAACTTCTTATATGGACAAATATACCCCTTTTACGGGGTTGTTTTCTCATATTATAAAATTAACCCATTTAAGGGGTTGTTTTCTCACACTCACAAATATACCAAAATTACGGGGTTATTATTTTCGATTGATAAATATCCCGGTATTACGGGATTGTTTTCTCATATTAAAAGATCTACCCCTTCTACGAGACCGTTTTCTCATACTCACAATTACACTACTTTTACGGGGTTATTTTCTCATATTCATAAATATACACATCTTACGGGATTATTTTTTTATATTGATAAATATACTACTTTTACGGAGTTATTTTCTTATATTAAAAAATATACCACTTTTACGGGGTCTTTTTCTCATATTAAATTATTAGCACTATTTTGGGTTGTTTTCTCAAATTTATAAATATACTCATTCTACGGGTTAATTTCTTATATGGACAAATATACCCATTTTACAGGATTGTTTTCTCACATTATAAAATTAACCCATTTAAGGGTTGTTTTCTCACACTCACAAATATAATAAAATTATGGGGTTATTATTTTCGATTGATAAATATCCCGGTATTACGGGATTATTTTCTCATATTAAAAAATACCCCTTCTATGAGACTACTTTCTCATACTCGCAATTACACTACTTTTACGGGTTTATTTTCTCATATTCATAAATATACACGTTTTACGGGATTATTTTCTTATATTGATAAATATACCACTTTTACGGGGTTATTTCTTATATTGACAAATATACCCCTTTTACGGGGTTGTTTTCTCATAGTCACAATTATACCAAAATTACGGGGTTATTTTCTCCGATTGATAAATATCCCCGTATTACGGGGTTGTTTTCTCATATTAAAAAATTTACGCCTTCTACGAGGCTGTTTTCTCAGACTCAAAAATTACACTATTTTTACGGGGTTGTTTTCTCAAATTCATAAATATACACATTTTACGAGGGATAATTTCTTATATTGAAAAATATATCACTTTTATAGGGTCATCTTTTCATACTAAATTATTTGCTCTATTATGGTGTTGTTTTCTCAAATTCATAAATATACACGTTTTATGGGGTTATTTTCTTATATTGAAAAATATACCTTTTTTACGGGGTTATTTTCTCATATTATAAATTAACCCATCTAAGGGGTTGTGTTCTCATACTCACAAATACACCATAATTACGGGGTTATTTTCTGAGATTCATAAATATCCCCTTATTACGGGGTTGTTTCCTCATATTAAAAAATTTACCCCTTCTACAAGGCTGTTTTCTTAGACTGGCAATTACATTATTTTGACGGGGTGTTTTCTCAGATTCATAAATATACACGTTTTACGAAGTTATTTTTTTATATTGATAAATATGCCACTTTTACGGGATCATTTTCTCGTATTAAATTATTAGCACTATTCTAGGGTGGTTTTATCAAATTCATAAATATACACATTTTTTTCAGACTTGCAATTACACTACTTTTACGGGGTTGTTTTCTCAAATTCATAAATGTACACGTTTTACGGGGTTATTTTCTTATATTGAAAAATATACCACTTCTACGGGGTCTTTTTTATCATATAAAATTATTAGCACTATTACGGGTTATTTTCTCAAATTTATAAATATGCTCATTCTACGGGGTTAATTTCTTATATGGACAAATATACCCCTTTTACGGGGTTGTTTTCTCATATTATAAAATTAACCCATTTAAGGGGTTGTTTTCTCATACTCACAAATATACCAAAATTACGGGGTTATTATTTTCGATTGATAAATATCCCGATATTACAGGATTTTTTTCTCATCTTAATAAATTTACCCCTTCTACGAGACTGCTTTCTCATACTCGCAATTACACTACTTTTACAGGGTTGTTTTCTCATATTCATAAATATACACGTTTTACGGGATTATTTTCTTATATTGATAAATATACCACTTTTACGGGGTTATTTCTTATATTGACAAATATACCCCTTTTATGGAGTTGTTTTCTCATACTCACAATTATACCAAAATTACGGGGTTATTTTCTCCGATTGATAAATATCCACGTATTACGGGGTTGTTTTCTCATTTTAAAAAATTTACCCCTTCTACGAGGCTGTTTTCTCAGACTCGGAAATTAAACTATTTTTTCGGGGTTATTTTCTCAAATTCATAAATATACACGTTTTACGAGGGCTATTTTCTTATATTAAAAAATATATCACTTTAATGGGGTCATCTTATCATACTAAGTTATTTACTCTATTATAGTGTTCTTTTCTCAAATTCTTAAATACACACATTTTATGGGGTTATTTTCTTATATTGACAAATATTTCCCTTTTATAGGGTTGTTTTCTCATATTATAAAATTAACCCATTTAAGAGGTTATTTTCTCACACTCACTAATATACCAAAAGTAAGAGGTTATTTTCTCCGGTTGATAAATATCTCTGTTTACGTAGTTCTTTTCTCATATTAAAAAATTTACCCCTTCTACGAGGCTGTTTTCTTAAACTCGCAATTACACTATTTTTACGTAGTTGTTTTCTCAGATTCATAAATGCACACGTTTTATAGGGTTATTTTCTTATATTGAGGAATATACCACTTTTACAGAGTCGTTTTCTAATATTAAATTATTAGCACTATTCTGGGGTTGTTTTCTCAAATTTATGAATATACTGATTTTTCCGTGTTAATTTCTTATATGGACAAATATACCCCGTTTACGGAGTTGTTCTCTCATATTATAAAATTAATCCAGTTAAGGGGTTTTTTTCTGACACTCATAAATATTACTAAAATTATGGGGTTATTATCTTTGATTGATAAATATCCCGGTATTACGGGGATGTTTTCTCATATTAAAAAATTTACCCCTTCTACGAGGCTATTTTCTCATACTTGCATTTACACTACTTTTATGAGGTTGTTTTCTTATATTCATAAATATACACGTTTTACGAGATTATTTACTTATATTGATAAAAATACCACTTTTACGGGATTATTCTCTTATATTGATAAATATACCCCTTTTGTGGAGTCTTTTTCTCATACTCAGAAATACACCAAAATTACGAGGTTATTTTCTCCGATTGATAAATATTCCCGTATTATGGGATCGTTTTCTCATATTAAAATATTTTTCCCTTGTACGAGGCTGCTTTCTCATATTAAGAAATGTATCCCTTCTGCAAGGCTGTTTTCTCAGACTCACAATTACACTACTTTTACGGTGTTGTTTAACGTTGTTATGGAGTTGTTTTCTCAAATTCATAAATATATATGTTTTACGGAGTTATTTTCTTATGTTGACGAATATACTGTTTTCATGGAGTTGTTTTCTCGTATTGTAAAATTAACCCATTTAAGGGGTTGTTTTCTCATACTCACAAATATACTAAAATTACGGGGTTATTTTCTCCGATTGATATATATGCCCGTATTACGGGATTGTTTTCTCCGATTCATAAATATACACGTTTCATGGGGTTATTTTCTTATATTGAGAAATATACCACTTTTACGGGATCGTTTTCTCATATTAAATTTTTGGCTCTATTCTGGGGTTGTTTTCTCAAATTTATAAATATACACATTTTACGGCGTTATTTTCTTATATAGATAAATGTACCCCTTTTACGGGGTTGTTTTCTCATATTATAAAATTAATCCATTAAAGGGGTTGTTTTCTCACACTCACAAATATACCAAAATTACAGGGTTATTTTCTCCGATTGATAAATATCCCTATATTACGGGGTTGTTTTCTCATATTAAAAAATTTACCCCTTATACGAGGCAGTTTTCTCAGACTCGTAATTACACTACTTTTACGGGGGTGTTTTCTCAAATTCATAAATATACGCGTTTTACGGGTTTTTTATTATACTGATAAATATACCACTTTTACGGAGTTATTTTCTTATATTGACAAATATACCCCAGTTTTCTCATATTATAAAAATTAACACATTTAAGGGGTTGTTTCCTCATACTTACAAATATACCAAAATTACGGGGTTATTTTCTTCGATTGATAAATATCCCTGTATTATGGGATTGTTTTCTAATTTTTATAAATACATCCCTTATTAAAAGATTTACCTCTTCTACGAGGTTGTTTTCTCAGACTCGCAATTACACTACTTTTACGGGGTTGTTTTCTCAGATTCATAAATATACATATTTTACGGAGTCATTTTCGTATATTGATAAATATACTACTTTTATGGAGTCTTTTTCTCATTTTGAATTATTAGCACTATTCTGGGGTTGTTTTCTCAAATTCATTAATATATACACGTTTTATGGAATTATTTTCTTATATTAATAATTATACCCATTAAAGGGGTTGTTTTCTCATACTCACAAATATACCAAAATTACGAGGTTATTTTCTCCGATTGAAAAATATCCTCATATTATGGAGTTGTTTTCTCATATTAAAAAATTTACCCCTTTTACGAGGCTATTTTCTTAGACTCGCAATTACAATACTTTTACGGGATGTTTCTCTTAGATTCATAAATATATACATTTTACGGGATTATTTTCTTATATTGTTAAATATACCACTTTTATAAGGTTATTTTCTCATATTAAATTATTAGCACTATTATGGGATTGTTTACTCAAATTCATAAATATACACATTTTACGTGGTTATTTTCTTATATTGATAATTATACCACTTTTACGGGGTTATTTTTTTATATTGACAAATATACACCTTTTACGGTGTTGTTTTCTCATATTATAAAATTAACCTAATTAAGGGGTTGTTTTCTAATACTCACAAATATACCAAAATTGCGAGGTTATTTTCTCCTATTGATAAATATCCCCGTATTACGGGGTTGTCTTCTCATAATAAAAAATTTACCCCTTCTACGATGTTATTTTCTCAAACTCGCAATTACACTACTTTTATGGGGTTGTTTTCTAAGATTCATAAATATACACGTTTTATGGGGTTATTTTCTTATATTGATAAATATTTCACTTTTACAGGGTTATTTTCTCATATTAAATTGTTAGCACTATTATGGGGTTTTTTTCTCATATTCATAAATATATACGTTTTATGGGATTATTTCCTTATATTGATAAATATTCTACTTTTACGGGGTTATTTTCTTATATTGACAAATATATCCCTTTCATGGGGTTGTTTTCTCATATTATAAAATTAACCCATTTAAGGGGTTGTTTTCTCATACTCATAAATATGCCAAAATTACCGGATTATTTTTTATGATCGGTAAATATCCCAGTATCACGAGATTATTTTCTAATATTTATAAATGTAGAGGAGTTGTTTTTCATATTATAAATTCTACCCCTTCTACGAGGCTGTTTTCTCAGACTTGCAATTACACTACTTTTACGGGATTGTTTTCTCATATTCATAAATATACACGTTTTACGGGGTTATTTTCTTATATTGATAAATATACCACTTTTACGGGGTCATTTTTTTATATTAAATTTTTAGCACTATTATCGGGTTTCTTTCTCAGATTCATAAATATACACGTTTACGGAGTTATTTTCTTATTTTGACAAATATACCCCTTTTACGGGGTTGTTTTCTCATATTATAAAATTAACCCATTTAAGGGGTTGTTTTCTCATACTCATAAATATACAAAATTACAGAATTATTTTCTGAGGTTCATAAATTTCACCGTCTTACAGAGTTGTTTTCTAATATTTATAAATATACCCCTCTTACGAGGTTGTTTTCTCATATTAAAAAATTTATCCCTTCTACGAGGCTGTTTTCTTAAACTGGCAATTACATTATTTTGACGGGGTTGTTTTCTGATATTCATAAATATACACATTTTATGGAGTTATATTCTTAATATTGACAAATATATCACTTTTACAGGATCATTTTCTCATATTATATTATTAGCACTATTATGGGTTTGTTTTCTCAAATTCATAAATATACACCTTTTACGGGGTTCTTTTCTTATATCGACAAATATACCCCTTTTACGGGGTTGTTTTCTCATATTATAAAATTAACCCATTTAAGGGGTTGTTTTCACAAACTCACAAATATATCACAATTACGGGGTTATTTCCTCATATTCATAAATATTCTCGTATTACGGGGTTGTTTTCACATATTTAAAAATTTTCCCTTTCTTTGAAGTTCTTTTCTCATATTAAAAAAAATGTTACCTTTTCTACGTGGTTGTTCTCTTAGACTGGCATTTACACTACTTTGACGGGCTTTTCTTCTCATATTTATAAATATACACGTTTTATGGAGTTATTTTCTTAATATTGATAAATATATAACTTTTACGGGGTTGTTTTCTCATATTAAATTATTAGCACTATTATGGAGTTGTTTTCTCAAATTCATAAATATATATGTTTTACGGGTTTATTTTCTCCGATTGATAAATATCCCCGTATTACGGGGTATTTGCTAATATTTATAAATATACCCCTCTTACGGGGTTGTTTTCTCATATTAAAAAATTTACCCCTTCTACGAGGCTGTTTTCTTAGACTCGCAATTACACTACTTTTTACGGGATTATTTTCTCAGATTCATAAATATACACATTTTAGGGGGTTATCTTCTATATTGATAAATATATCACTTTTATAAGGTCGTTATCTCATATTAAATTATTAGCACTTTTACAGGGTTATTTTCTCAAATTCATAAATATACACGATTTACGTAGTTATTTTTTTATATTGACAATTATACTACTTTTACGGGGTTGTTTTCTCATATTATAAAATTAACCCATTTAAGGGATTGCGTTCTCATACTCATAAATATACCACAATTACGGGGTTATTTTCTCATATTCATAAATATCCTCATATTACACGGTTGTTTTCTCATATTAAAAAATTTATCCCTTCTATAAGGTTGGTTTTTTAGACTGGCAATTACACTACGTTGACAGGGTTGTTTTCTCAGATTCATAAATATACACGTTTTGTGAAATTATTTTCTTAATATTGAGAAATATACCACTTTTACGGGGTAGTTTTTTCATATTAAATTATTAGCACTATTATGGGGTTGTTTTCTCAAATTCGTAAATATAAATATTTTACGGGGTTATTTTCTTATATTGACAAAGATACCTCTTTTACCGGGTTGTTTTTTCATATTATAAAATTAACCCATTTAATGGATTTTTTTCTCATACTCACAAATATACTACAATTACGGGGTTATTTCCTCGTATTCATAAATATCCCCGTATCACGGGGTTGTTTTCACATATTAAAAAATTTACCCTTTCTACGAGGTTGTTTTCTCATATTAAAAAATTTACCCTTTCTACGAGGCTGTTTCTTAGACTCGCAATTACACTACTTTTATGGAGATATTTTCTCAGATTCATAAATATACACGTTATAGAGTTATACTCTTATATTGATACATATACCACTTTTACGGGGTCGTTTTCTCATATTAAATTATTAGTACTATTATGGGGTTATTTTCTTAGATTCATAGATGTACAAGTTTACGGGGTTATTTTCTTATATTGACAAATATACCCCTTTTACGGGGTTATTTTCTCATATTATAAAATTAACCCATTTAAATGGTTATTTTCTCATACTCACAAATATACTAAAATTATGTATTACGGCGTTGTTTGCTAATATTTTTAAATATATCCCTCTTACAAGGTTGTTTTCTCATATTAAAAAATTTACCCCTTCTACGAGGCTGTTTTCTTAGACTCGCAATTACACTAGTTTTACGGGGTTGTCTTCTCAGATTCATAAATATACACGTTTTAGGGGGTTATTTTCTTATATTGATAAATATACCACTTTTACAGGGTCGTTTTCTCATATTAAATTATTAGCACTATTATGGGGTTGTTTTCTCAAATTCATAAATATACACGTTTTATGGGATTATTTTTTTATATCGATAAATATACCTCTTTTACGAGGTTGTTTTCTCATATTATAAAATTAACCCATTTAAGGGGCTTTCTCTCATACTCACAAATATACCAAAATTACGCGGTTATTTTCTCTGAATAATAAATATCCTCGCATTACGGGTTATTTTCTAATATTTATAAATATACCCCTCTTACTCGGTTGTTTTCTCATATTAAAAAATTTACGCCTTCTACGAGGCTGTTTTCTTAGACTCATAATTACACTACTTTTACGGGATTGTTTTCTCAGATTTATAAATATACACGTTTTAGGGGGTTATCTTCTTATATTGATAAATATATCACTTTTACAGGGTCATTTTCTCATATTAAGTTATTAGCATTATTATGGGGTTGTTTTTTCAGATTCATAAATATACACGTTTTACGGGGTTATTTTCTTAAATTGACAAATATACCCCTTTTACGGGATTGTTTTCTCCTATTATAAAATTAACCCATTTTAGGGTTTATTTTCTCATACTCACAAATATACCTAAATTATGGGGTTATTTTCTCCGATTCATAAATTTCACCGTGTTAGAGGATTGTTTTCTAATATTTATAAATATACCCCTCTTACGGGATTATTTTCTCATATTAAAAACTTTACCCCTTTTACAATGCTATTTTCTTAGACTCCCAATTAAAATACGTTTACGGGGTTGTTTTCTCAAATTAATAAATATACGTGTTTTACAGGGTTCTTTTCTTATATTGATAAATATACTACATTTATAGGGTCGTTATCTCATTTTAAATTATTAGCACTATTATGGGGTTGTTTTCTCAAATTCATAAATATCCACGATTTACGTAGTTATTTTGTCATATTGACAAATATACCACTTTTACGGGGTTATTTTCTCATATTTTAGAATTAACCCATTTAAGGGGTTGTGTTCTCATACTCACAAATATACCAAAATTACAGGGTTATTTTCTCAGATTCATAAATTTCTCCATATTGCGGGGTTGTTTTCTCATATTAAAAAATTTACCCCTTCTACAAGGCTGTTTCCTTAGACTCGCAATTATACAACTTTGATGGGGTGTTTTCTCATATTCATAAATATACACGTTTAGTGGGTTATTTTCTTATATTGATAAATATACCACTTTTACGTATAATTTTCTCATGTTAAATTATTAGCACTATTATGGGGTTGTTTTCTTAAAATCATAAATATACACGTTTTACGGAGTTATTTTCTTATATCGACAAATATACCTCTTTTACAGGGTTGTTTTCTCATATTATAAAATTAACCCATTTAAGGGGTTGTTTTCTCATACTCACAAATATACCAAAATTACGCCGTTATTTTCTTTGAATGATAAATATCCTCGTATTACGAGATTATTTTCTAATATTTATAAATACACCCCTCTTACTGGGTTGTTTTCTCATATTAAAAAATTAACGCCTTCTACGAGCCTGTTTTCTTAGACTCGCAATTACACTACTTCTACGGGATTGTTTTCTTAGATTTATAAATATATACGTTTTAGGGGGTTATCTTCTTATGTTGATAAATATATCACTTTTATAGGGTCATTTTCTCATATTAAGTTATTAGCACTATTATGGGGTTGTTTTTTTTCAGATTCATAAATATACACATTTTACGGAGTTATTTTCTTATATTGACAAATATGCCCCTTTTACGAGATTGTTTTCTCCTATTATAAAATTAATCCATTTTAGGGTTTGTTTTCTCATACTCACAAATATACCTAAATTATGGGGTTATTTTCTCCTATTCATAAATTTCATATTGTTACAGGGTTTTTTTCTAATATTTATAAATATACCCCTCTTACGGGATTATTTTCTCATATTAAAAAATTTACCCCTTCTACAATGCTATTTTCTTAGACTCCCAATTAAAATACGTTCACGGGGTAATTTTCTCAGATTAATAAATATATGTGTTTTACATGGTTATTTTCTTATATTGATAAATATACTACATTTACAGGGTCGTTATCACATATTAAATTATTAGCACTATTATGGGGTTGTTTTCTAAATTTCATAAATATACATGATTTACGTAGTTATTTTGTCATATTGAAAAATATACCACTTTTACGGGGTTATTTTCTCATATTATAGAATTAACCCATTTAAGGGGTTGTGTTCTGATACTCACAAATATACCACAATTACAGGGCTATTTTCTCAGATTCATAAATATCCCCATATTATGGGGTTGGTTTCTCATATTAAAAAATTTACCCCTTCTACAAGGCTGTTTCCTTAGACTCGCAATTAAGCTACTTTGACGGGGTGTTTTCTCGCATTCATAAATATACACGTTTAACGGGTTATTTTCTTATATTGATAAATATACCACTTTTACGGGTCATTTTCTCATGTTAAATTATTAGCACTATTATGGGGTTGTTTTCTCAAATTCATAAATATACACGTTTTACGGGGGTATTTTCTTATATCGGCAAATATACCCCTTTTACGGGGTTTTTTTCTTCGATAGATAAATATCCTCATATTACGGGGTATTTGCTAATATTTATAAATATACCCCTCTTACGGGGTTATTTTCTCATTTTAAGAAATTTTTCCTTTCTACGATGCTGTTTTCTTAGACTCCCAATTAAACTACTTTTACGGGGTTATTTTCTCAGATTCATAAATATACACGTTTTAGGGGGTTATTTTCTTATATTGATAAATATACCACTTTTACGGAGTCATTTTCTCATATTAAATTATTAGCACTATTATGGATTTATTTTCTCAGATTCATAAATATACACATTTTACGGGGTTATTTTCTTTTATTGGCAAATATACTCCTTTTACGGGTTTATTTTCTCGTATTATAAAATTAACCCATTCAAGGGGTTGTTTTCTCATACTCACAACTATATCACAATTACGGGGTTATTTTCTCATATTCATAGATATCCCCGTATTATGGGGTTGTTTTCTCATATTAAAAAATTTTACCCCTTCTATGAGGCTGTTTTCCTAAATTGGCAATTACACTAGTTTAACGGGGGTGTTTTCTCATATTCATAAATATACACGTTTTACGAAGTTATTTACTTATATTGATAAATATACCACTTTTACAGTATCGTTTTCTCGTATTAAATTATTAGCACTATTCTGGGGTGGTTTTATCAAATTCATAACTATGCACGTTTTACAGGGTTATTTTCTTATATTGATAAATATACCCCTTTTACAACGGTGGGCACCACAGTTTAGAATTGGTGCATAGAGGAGTTGTAGTCGTGTCATGAACTGCCTCGTCATCGCATCAAGTATCTCCTTAATGAGTAGAACCAAAGTTAGTCATGGAATGTCGAGCAGAGGTTAGCACATATGTGGTTGATTTTTGTGGTTGTAAGAAGCATTAGAATGGTGGTTGGTGTATTTTTCGGATGCTCGGAAACTTAAGCGAACACTATTATTTTTCTATGTAGAATAAAGTGTTTTAAAATATCATATTGCGCCCAGTCCCTCGAGAACACATTATGGCATTTCATTATTAGGCATGCACAATTCCATAACTCATTTTTAAGGTATGCATCATACATCGTGCATTGCAACCCTTGGTGATAGGGGTATCATCACCCGGGTGCGCGATATTGTAGAATTTTATATAAAGAAAATGACTAGAGATTTTACATTTTTAAAAAGGCGTTTTTCAAGATAATAAGAATTTTTATCAGTGATGATTATAAAATAAATAAATAAGTAAATCTTTCAAAGTAAATTGTGTTAACTTGAGATTCTCTTGATGACAGGCTTAGTTGCTATGAGATGAATCTGTGGCGCAGTAGGCTCCATGTTGGATTATAGAGGAGACTTTCTAGATTCTAGTCGAGGAAGAATTATGTGTTAGGATGGCATGGATTTGTATCGGTTATTGTAACTAGATGGATGATGTGGTGTGGATGATGTGATGTGGATGTTAAGGATATTCTATACACGCAAGGGACGCGTATTAAGAAGGAATTTGGCTAATTGAATTTTGGTAGAACCGGAGTTGGTTCGGATCATGCATTTCAGAGAAGATTCCTTTTAATCGCGAGTGGCTGAAGACAGCTTTTAGAAGGCAGAGGAGTTATGTAGGCCCAAAGCAGGAATGCGTGGAGATTTGTATTAGAGAAGTATGTATTCGTAAGGCATCTCTTATGCAAAAAGTGATGCAGTTTGGTAAGAAAGGTGATGTGCGTAAAATACACATATCTAAATGGGGTTTTTAAGATCAATTTTATGGATATTTGGATGTAAATTGGTACCAACACTCACCCTATGCGTATATTTATGTGCATTAGGTCTAAAAGAAGTCAAAGAATGAAAAGGAAAGAATTGGAGCATAATTGAGCGTCAAAGCTGAAACAAGCTAAATGCGAGCATGAGGAAGCCGAACATGGCCGTGTTGGTCTCAACGGCCGTGTTCTGATCCTGAAATACAGGCCGTGTTACCAACACGGGAACCAACACGGTCGTGTTTCACATCAAAGAAGAAGTAGATCTTATGGAGCATGGCCACAGAGAGTAACACGGCCAGGGACACGGCCGTATTGGAGGCGACAGGGGGTATTAATTAAAAGAACGAAGAGAGAAAAAAAAGGAGGGGAGGCTAGGGTTAGAATGTCCCAAAACCCTAATTTTTCTCTCCCTAAGGGTTTTCTGAGCTGAAACCAGGGGAAAAGGAGACTTGGATCAAGGTTTCAATCAGATTTCCTTGAAGGATCGAAGATTGGGCAAGGTTCGTTGATTGATTTTCAAATTGAGCAAGAGGAACAAGAATCGATTCAATTGGAGCAAAAGGATTTGAAATTTTACTCTCATCCAAGGGTGTAATCGGGTTTTCTCTACCTTTGCTTATTGTTGTAATTGAATTCTTGTATATTTTGAGAATGAACATGATTAGCTAGATTGATTAAATCCATTGGGATTTCTTTACTATGTTGGCTTGATATTATATTGTTGGATTGTTTGAGTTGGTTTTGTATTCTTCTTGTTTCGGTATTAATAAGATTATGCATTATTCATGAGACGTTGTGAATTGTGATGTTTAGATTGCTTTATGAGATTGAGAAATCCGTTTGGCAATTGGAATTTTGAATAGCAAGAACTGGTTAATAATCGCTTAGAGATAAGGATAATTAACTAGCCGGATTAAGAATTAACAAAGCTTAATAGAGGCGGATTAAAGCTTAATGCTAATTTAAGAATCAATCGTTAGGAAGAGATTCCAACTTTAGGTTATTAGGTTTAGGAATTCGGTTATCTCGAGAGAGAAACCAAATTCGGTTAAGAATTAAATCCCACGGGTAGCATAATTAGACTCACCGATCCTTTATCTTTTGTTTGATTGCCAACTAGTTTAGATTCCCTTTGGGTTTGTCTTCTTGTCTTGATTATTTCGTTTATCAATCACTCTTGCATCTCCCTTAGGACTTAGCTTGTAGCTATTAGTTAGTTTAGAAATTATTTATCGCTAATTTTAGGTTAATATAATAAAGAACAAAGGAGTAACTCTGGGCTTTCACTTTCCCGAGGAATACGACCTTGATACTCGCCATTAGTGCTAGATTGCATCGATAGGTACACTGCCTTATATTATAGCTAACACGAGTAGCACCCATCAAGTTTTTGGCGCCGTTGCCGGGGAATGTTTGAAAACTAGAGTGAAATTTCCTATTTGTTAATTTAGCCATTTTTTTTTCTCTTTCTTATTATATTATGATTTTTTTTGTTTATTTATTTTATTTTATTTATACATATTTATTCAGTTTAAGTTTATGATTCAGATAGTGAATGATAAGGAGGTTCAATGCTAAACTCAAACTCTTTGTATGACGCATTGGAAAATGGGATTAGGAACCAAGAGAGTGCTAAAAATTGGGATACCCGTGCATCTTTAGAAGCTCGAGTGGAATCGTTTTGCAGGGCTACCGATCAACTTTCCACTCCTATCCTTTCATCTCAAGTTTTTTGTGAATTTTGTTGTGGTTTACATTTGAGTAATGATTGTCCATTGTGCAGTGATTTTACTCCTTATTCTAATAGCGTGAGCGAATTGAATTATACGGGCAATTGGCCAAATGACTCATATAGAAGCACCTATAATCAAGAGTGGAGGACTCATTCACCCTATGGACGGAGCTTAGATGGCCCGAACCACGGAATCTCGTGCAACCACATCAGCGGCCCTAATCTTGCACCTTCAACTCAAGATGAAGAGTTAGTGTCGGAGAAGCTAATGATGAGGTTCATTACAAGTCTTAATGATAGATTCCAACAAACAGAGAGGATACTTGAAGATCAACAAGCCTCGATTAACAACATAGAGCATCAAGTAGGCTTAATCTTCAAGTTACTAGCTGAAGAGCAATTGGGAACTCCATCAAACGCTACTGAATCCGAGGAGCATTTCAGCGCCATCACTTTGCGTTCAAGTGAGAATTTTTCTGGTTTATCTACTATGTTTGTCGACACTCCTGAAGAGATTTCCCAACCATTGATCCTTCCAATTGGTGAAACTCCAGCTTTCAAATTGGAAGAGCCCCCAGAGCATCATGAGTACGTGCAATTATACAAGGAGCGAGTCTTGCCCATCATACTAGCAGCTTGCTTGATAGTCGGGAAGAGGAAGTCGACGATTATCCCTTTAAGCGGATACTTGAAGCCATTTGCTCGGAAGAAGGATGGATGGTCGTCAATCCCCACCGTTTACTTTTCACCATGAGTCCAGCTAAGAAGACTCATCATATAAAAAAGAAGCGCTTTTGGGAGGCACCCCAAATTCTATTTTTCAATTTGAATACTTTACCCTTGCATTGTGAACTTAGTTGATTAGGTTTTATAGTTGGTTTTTGTTAAGTTTTATTTATGTTGAGTGTATAAGTTGAGGCCTTATTGGTTTTGCAGGTGAGAAAGAATGAGAAAGTGCTGAGAATCGCAACTTTTGCATTATCTGGAGATCAACACGGGCGTGTTCAAGACCGTGTTCATTAACACGGCCTGTGTTCTAATTGAAAAAAATCAAACAAAGATGAACACGTTCACAGAAGCTAACACGGGAATTTATGCCCTGCCGTGTCCACAACACGTTCCCGTGTCCAAGACCGTGTCCGTAACACGGGCGTGTTCTCGAAAGTGGTAAGTCGACGTTTTAATTCGCTTATCATGACCGATATCATGACCGTGTTCATGAACACGTGTTCCGCCTATATATACCACTTCATTCAAAATCTTAAAAAAATTTTGCTCTCCCCTTATTTTGGCAATTATCTCCTCTCTTACTCTCTCACTTCTTATTTCTCATCTCGAAGGCTTTGGATATTGCGTTTGTCAAGTAAGTACCCTCCAACTTTGTTTTCCATTATTTTATTTTGATATTAGTTCGAATTTTGTGTTTCAATTATTTTTTTTATTTTTTATTTATTTCCTTATTTTATTATTTGGTGCATGCATTTACATTCATAATTGTGCTTGAATTTCTTTTATTTTCTTTAATGTAGTTTATATACTTAACTTGCTCATATTTTCCATTTTTCTTTTCTACCATTATTTACGATTGTGATTAATTCCTTATTTTTCTCTTTATTATTATTGTCGGCCGCTAAACAATACGCTCTATCATAGATAGTCGAGTCTGTTTGTGTCTGTTTTATATTAGCATGTTGGTTTGCCTTGTGATGGATAATAGCGAAGTAAACTCCATATGGATGAATTGCAAATTTAATTGGTTAGCATTGCTTGGCAGTGTTGTGGATTAAATTTTCTTTGCAGGACATTGAGCAGTTTAATTTTATCGAGTTAAATCGTTTGGTTTGTTCATTTTATGCCGTTATGCTGCCAGAATTTTGTTGATCCTTAGTACTAAAAGTTTTCTTTTCAGGTACCATGTCCACCAGACGAGGATCAGGAGTTTACAAGAGGAGGCGGACCGATGGTTCCTCTTCTTCTCGATCGTCAGTATTTGCACCAACCGATTCGGGGCCAAATTAGACCACCGTAACAGCCATCGATTCCTACTTTTCCAAGGGCGGCCCACCTTTGAGCGGAGATATCAATCGATGAGGCACAAAGATTTGGGAAAGGCGTGGGATAGGCCGAGCGAGGCTTGTCGGACTTGCGGTACCGATATCTTGAGCCCCCATTTCAACATTTCTTTGACATTGTTGAACCAACATATAGGGAGTTGACTGTGGAGTTTGCCGGCACTTTCTTCCTGCAAAGCCGATTGCGGGACTTCCAACAACCGGATGCGATCGATTTCGGACTAGCAAGGCGGACTTTCACGATGAGTGTACAACAGTTTGGGATACACTTAGGCTTGTGGGTGAGGAGGATGCAACTGGAGAGGTTCGGTCGGCTGTATACACCGCTGGTGTGTCATATCCGCGAGATGTGGGCCGAGATTTCCGATGACCTTTGAAGGATCGGTGCCGGCCGGTCAAGCGTCTAACTTGCCCCGAGGACTACGGTACTTGCATGCATTCTTTGGCTAGGACCATCAACGCGGGGAGATAAGCGGTGGTGTAGTTACCCGGTAGGACTGTTTATACTTTACATCATGCACCAGCACGAGTCTGTCGACATGGGGTACTTATTGGCCAGACAGATCAGTGCCTTCTGCAATAACTCAAAGAAGGTATTTTTCTATTTTGGGACTTACATTACTCGACTGGCTAGGAGCTTAGAAGTTTTGGAGGAAGCGATACCACATTTGATAGAGCTGGGGGTGATGGAGACGTTGGGACTTCCCCAGATGGTTAGTATGGGGATGGTGACTCGTAGGCAGGGTCCGCTAGGACCAGAGTATAGATTAAGGAATGCTCTCTTGGCAGCACTCAGAGAGGAGCGACCTGCCCCACGAGCCCATGGTACACAGGATGTCCCACCTTCTTCTGATATTCCGGAGTCTTCCTCTAGACCGTCTACTTCAGCTCCTTCTGGGTCTTCTTCAGCTGTTTTAGGAGTCTCCCCAATTGAGTTTAGAGAGCTGCAGCTTAGAGTGCAGAGGTTGGCGGAGAGCGGCATTTCATTCGATAAGAGGCTTTTCAACAGGGATCTTTTACAGTCAGTCGAGGTTGAGCCAGACGATGGCTCGGGCCTGAGAGGCAGAGGGCTATGCTTCAGGCCCTGATTGAGCAGGGAGGTAGGTTAGAGGCCTCTATGGCCAATGACATGTTTGATGATATTTTTGCTACAAACTTTGCACCTGCCTGTCCACAGAGCCGGGTTCCAGAGCAGAGCCATTTTGACATCCCTCTAGCGGATGATCCAGCTGGCCCTCCCTCTCCGACTGAGCACTTTTCAACACAACAGCCTAACGAGCCTCATATTGATGCTGCTCCTGCTAATCCACCAGCTCCTGCATGTGACACTACTTTCGATCCTCATAGAACACTCCTCCACCTGACCAATACGATATACTTGATGCACCTCTTTCACTCCCGGAGCCATAATCGTATGATTAGTTTCTTTTTCCTTTTTCATTTCATATATTTTGTACACTGAGGACAGTGTGTCCTTCAAGTGTGGGGTGGTGATATCAATATATACTTACTTTCATGTTATATTATTTTGTATATGAAATTCAGATCCTTTTCTAGTGTATATATCGCATTTCATTTATTCCATCTCAGTTATTTGTTTATTCTTTGTGCAATTTTTTGTAAAATTTTGAAAATTTTTCACTTTGTTTCGATGCTCTTACTGTTGACTTGCTTTTGAAATCCTGTTTATGTCCATGTGATCGGGTAAAACCGATAGTGTTGAGTCTTGCGGAAGAATGTAAGATAATTAGTTTGAGTTTTGCACTAAGTTGCTTTGGATTATTTAATTCTGTTTTGATGATTTTTGTTTAGAACCTACTCAAAAAGCACACTTGTGAGAAATTGAGACTAAATTGTAAGCATACACTTTATATGCTTGTATTTATTTCTTGTTGAGAGTACCAATTACTGTCTTTACTTTTAGAACTTGCTCGGTAATGCTTATGAGGGCCACAAGGAGAGTTTAACACTTTGGTATGATAGAGGCACTTAGGTTTTTCATTCTAGCCAAATAGCCTTCATTCATTTTATTGATTCTGTAGATAATCCTTTCTTTCACCATTTTTTATCATATTATATTACCATTTAGTTTTATTCTGCTTTGGGTTATGATTTTGCACATGAGTTGTTTTTATTGGGAACTTTTGTCTTGGGAATAGCTTTGGAATCTTGTAGCAGCTTACTTCAATCCAAAAAGAAATTCACTCTATTATGTGAATGTTTTCCCTTATGATTATTCAAAAAAAAAAAGAATAAGAGGGAAAGGTGATGAAAAGAAAGAAAGTGAGCTAAACATTTTGACTTGATTCCTATTTCCCAACTTGGACTACTATCCATCGTTTACCCCTTGTGATTATTGTGACTTGTGTGCATGTCATATATTTCATTGCAGAACACCATAGGTTCAACTCTTACCAAATTTACCTACCCCTACCTAATCCCCATTACAACCCTTATAAAGACCTCTTGACATGGTTGTTGACTCTCCATAAGTGGTAGGAGTAGGATTTAAGAGCAAGCATATAGTAAGTAAGGCAGTAGTTGATGCATTGAGCAATTAAACACTACCTTTTAAACACTTTGAGTGATTTAGAGTGAATCTGGTGAGGAGTTGGTTCTGAATAATTTTGTTGAGACAGTATTGTGTGAATTATTGGCATCTTGGTTGTGATACTTGAATTGATTGCTTCTTTTCTTTTTGTTTGACTTACGCTTGTTAAGGATATGTGCAGGAGCTCTCTAGCTTGTCTGTCAGTTTAAGTATTGTTCCTTAGTAGTTTATTTTCCTTATTTTACTTTTGATTGCTTGAGGACAAGCAATGAGGTAAGTGTAGGGTTATTTGATGTGCGTAAAATACACACATCTAAATAGGGTTTTTAAGATCGATTTTTTGGATATTTGGATGTAAATTGGTACCAACACTCACCCTATGCGTATATTTGTGTGCATTAGGTCTAAAAGAAGTCAAAGAATGAAAAAGGAAAGAATTGGAGCATAATTGAATGTCAAAGCTGCCGAAACAAGCTAAGTACGAGCATGAGGAAGCTGAACATGGCCGTGTTGGTCTCAACACTGGCCGTGTTCCCAACACAGTCACAAACACAGGCCGTGTTACCAACACGGCCGTGTTGCACATCAAAGAAGAAGTAGATCTTATGGAGCACGACCACAGAGAGTAACACGGCTAGGAACACCAGCCCGTGTCCTTAACACGGCCAGGGACACGGCCGTGTTGGAAGCGACAAGGGGTATTAATTTAAAGAACGAAGAGAGAAAAAAAAAGGAGGGGAGGCTAGGGTTAGAACGTCCCAAAACCCTAATTTTTCTCTCCCTAAGGGTTTTCTGAGCTGAAACCAAGGGAAAAGGAGACTTGGATCAAGGTTTCAATCAGATTTCCTTGAAGGATCCAAGATTGGGCAAGGTTCGTTGATTGATTTTCAAATCGAGCAAGAGGAACAAGAATCGATTCAATTGGAGCAAAAGGATTTGGGGCTGTTTACTCTCATCCAAGGGTGTAATCGGGTTTTCTCTACCTTTGCTTATTGTTGTAATTGAATTCTTGTATATTTTGAGAATGAACATGATTAGCTAGATTGATTAAATCCATTGGGATTTCTTTACTATGTTGGCTTGATATTATATTGTTGGATTGTTTGAGTTGGTTTTGTATTCTTCTTATTTTCAGTATTAATAAGATTATGCATTATTCATGAGACGTTGTGAATTGTGATGTTTAGATTGCTTTATGAGATTGAGAAATCCGTTTGGCAATTGGAATTTTGAATAGCAAGAACTGGTTAATAATCGCTTAGAGATAAGGATAATTAACTAGCCGGATTAAGAATTAACAAAGCTTAATAGAGGCGGATTAAAGCTTAATGCTAATTTAAGAATCAATCGTTAGGAAGAGATTCCAACTTTAGGTTATTAGGTTTAGGAATTCGGTTATCTTGAGAAAGAAACCGAATTCGGTTAAGAATTCGTCCACGGGTAGCATAATTAGACTCACCGATCCTTTATCTTTTGTTTGATTGCCAACTAGTTTAGATTCCCTTTGGGTTTGTCTTCTTGTCTTGATTATTTCGTTTATCAATCACTCTTGCATCTCCCTTAGGACTTAGCTTGTAGCTATTAGTTAGTTTAGAAATTATTTATCGCTAATTTTAGGTTAATATAATAAAGAACAAAGGAGTAACTCTGGGCTTTCACTTTCCCGAGGAATACGACCTTGATACTCGCCATTAGTGCTAGACTGCATCGATAGGTACACTGCCTTATATTGTAGCTAACACGAGTAGCACCCATCAAAAGGCGAGTTAGCCCTTATTGTGTAGAACCCTTGGAATTATCGGCAGGATTCATGAGGTGGCATGCAAGATGGACTTGCTGCCAAATTTTCTCACAGGTCAATCCGGTATTTCATATATCCGTGTAGAGGAAGTATATTTTTTTATCTTTTGCTTGTGTTGCAACCTCGGTGTTTGGAAGTAAGTGAAGATTTGACTTCGGAGGAGCAGTCAGCCAGGATCGTGGACTCCCAAGTTCATCAACGTTGCTCTTGCCTTTTGCCGATGGTCAAGGTGGTTGAATTTTTCTATTGAGAAAACTACCCTGAGAAGCTGAGCTGGAGACGAAAGGTTCTTACTCATTAATTTCAGTCTTAGTGTGAGCCTTTTATTTTAAAATTTGAGAACAAATTTTCTTAAGGGGGGAGAGTGTAATACTCGGAATTTTTTTAATAATAATAATATTAGAAATAATTAATAATGAATTTTTATTTAAATTAATAATAATTTATTTTTAATTAATTTAATTGGGGTGATTTAAAATAGAATTTCAATGCTAGATAAAAATAAGAGAGTTATTTTTCTATATCTAATTAGTTTGATTTTCAAGAAATCAATTAAGTAAATTCCTTGAAAAATAAATTATATTTTTGGTCATTTAATTTTCTCCCCATATGAGTATATGAATTAAATTCTATATTTGAAAGTTATGAAAGAGTTGGTAAATAATATTTTTATAAAAGAATTTATTGAGGAATAGAAAATTTTAATTAGCTAATGGTGCTGATTTTAATTGAAAAATAGTTAGTAAATTGATTAATTAAGTTAATAAGTTTTAGGATTAAATTGACAATTAATTTTGGAATAAGGATTAAAATTATAATTGCTTTAATTTGGGGTTTTGAATGAAAATTTGTATGGTTGGTATTTTTGTGATTAAAAATGTCAGTAACGATATTTTGGTGATTTTACTTTCAAAAGCAAGGGTAAATAAGTAATTCTCTATTTTCAATAATTTTATTTTAGCCCAAATTAAATAGTTAGGGGCTTAATTGAAAAGCTAAAGTAAAGTTGGAGGATCAATCAGAAATTTTGCATGGTGAAATTGTTAGTAATTAATAAAGTCGAGGGACTAAATGGTAAAGAAGAAAAGTTCAAGGACCAAATGTCGATATAGAGAAAGAAAGAAGAAGAAAGGAGGAGGAGAATCGGGTAAGAATAAAGAAGAAGCGGCTGCATTATCCAGTTGGTGGTGGCAACTTTGGAGGCACCGCTGGCTAGCCAAGGTGCAGTGAGGCTTCATGCCAGTGCAATGGCGGCAAGGCCTCCTCCAAAGAAGCAACGGCGAGTGTCACGACCCGATCTGTGGGCCCGTGATCGGCACTAGGGAATGTGTAGGCGTAAGGCCACTGAATCCCATAGTAAGCCTGACCACTCACTAACTTAATTACATCTCATATAATATCACTGATGTCAAGTTCTTAACCATTAAAATCTATATATTTAATTCGGTCTGCCAGTAGAATTAGGCAAGACCCAAAACTACATAAATTTACAACTGATAAGTCTATTATTTCTATTGCGGAGAATCTAAGATTTTACAAATCAAACATACCAAATCAATGACATCAACCGATGATGAAGGAGTTGGGTTGCTAGATAAGAGCCGCGGGAAGACTAACCATCACAGATCTGAAAAATAGTAAAATTGAGACTGTCAGTCTCGAGAGTGAGTTAAAATCATATATCCAAAAAAATAGTTACAAACACTTCAATAACACATTTATTTAATTTGAAATAAATATTAAGTCATGCAAAAATAAACGTGTCATGCCATGCTTAAATAAAAATAACTTTCACATACTGCGGGACGGAGTACCTCAGCAGAACCCTAATCCCAACACTAAACATCTCGACTCTCTCTCATTCTAACAGAACTGGTGCCCAGAGAGCGAAGCTCTACCAGAATCCTTAAATCCAGTTCAGTCACTTAATTATCACTAACACTCTTAGCCTTTCGGCTGTCTTACTCCAATAAGACTGGCGCCCAAAGAGCGAAGCTCGACCAGGGTCCTTAACTCTAGTCTGGTCACTTAGGTTTTCAAATAAGCTAGCGGCCAGAGAGCAATGCTCGACCAGGGACCTTTACTCCAACACACACACTCTACTCAGCCCAGAGAGCAATGCTCGACCAGGGTTCTGGGTCCTTAACTCCAGTCTGGTCACTTAGGTTTCCAAATAAGCCAGCGGCCAGAAAGCAATGCTTGACCAGGGACCTTTACTCCAGCACACTCACTCTACTCAGCCTAGAGAGCAATGCTCGACCAGGGTTCTGGGCAATTCCTAATTTACCTTTTTAAAATTTATAAACCTTTACCCCTTATTTTCTTCCTCTAATTCGTACCGGTGCATCTCATCGATAGCATGTTCTACATCCGTCCCATCCCGAGTTAACACAAAACAATAAAATCGTAATGCAGAAAATGAAACTTATAATAATAGCGATTAAAATAACTGATTAAATTATTAAATCATGTAATCATAATTATCTCATAAAATCTTAGCATAACACATGTAAATGGACATATGACTTTAACTCACAGCTTTGACGATCTCCTAGCTCTGCTCCGATGCCTCGGGTGGAGCGAGCCGAACTGACGGATTATCTAATCATAGAAAATAATTAATCTATAACATTGAAACATTTGACAATTAACCCTGGGTCTAGATTTCTAGGACTAATTGTCTAAAAACCTCAACTCGGGTAAATTCTACCGAAAATTCGGCAGAACCTCCCCTAAAATACGGATATTTACCCCTGTAAAATGGGTCTAGGACTTGCTAGAAAACACTTTAAATATTCAACAATTTATTTTAATGGGAGTCGGGTCCCCAAGACTTCACTATTTTTTTCGACTCCGCCACACATCACAAATCACGACATAAGGCAGACAGTCCGACAAATAATTATTTTAACTCGTAATATTTTCTAACGCTCAACACAATTCAATAAATACATAACTTTTGCCAATAAATTCTAAAATCAACGGGTCAGAGAAAAATTATCGAGACGCTTGATCGCTCGGTCGACTCGCCTCCAGCTGCCGGAGTCTGATCCATGATCCGAACGCACCAACGGACTCGAAACAACACGCTGATGACGACTTCCACTTTCGATCTTTCGATCCGACCCCCGATCATCTGAAGGGATTTACAGACGATCTCGGCCGTCGATTTTTAAACAGAGTCCGATCGCCACTTAAACCCAAGTGCCATTGGGAAGCTCGTACGAGGAGAGTCTGATATGTCCTTCGATCGGCCTAAAGCTCACGGAGCTTGGAAAAGCCGAAAATGCGCTAAATCCTCGAACTCCTCCTCCCGGCCACCAAAGTCGACGCCATAACCAGAAAAAAGCCCAGGCCGAGGGGAGTCGATCGCCACCCGACTAAGCCGCCAAAGCCGCCGAAAATGCCCGAAATGGCGTTTGGAAGCCGCTGTAGCTTTCTTCGCTCTCACCATCGCCGCCGCCACCGTTTTTCTGGAGTTGTCACCGACGCCAAGAAGATTTCTACCACTCCACGTGATGCCGATGCCCCCCTTCTCTTACTCCTTCTCTCTTCCCCGATTTCTCCTTCTTCCTCTTCTTTTTCTTTCTTTTCTTTCTTTTTCCTTCCATATCGACTTTGGTCCCTGAACTTTTCTTCTTTACTAATTAGTCCCTCAACTTCTTAATTACTAACAATTTTATCCTGCATAATTTCCAATTAACCTTATACTTTTCTTTAGCTTTTCAATTAAGCCCCTAGCTATTTAATTTGGGCCAAATTAGAATTATTAAAATTACACAATTACATATTTACCCTTACTTTTAAATGTAAAATTACCAAAAAGCCCTTGCTGACATATTTAATTACAAAAATACCAAACATACAAATTTTCATTAAAATCCCATATTAATAAAATTATACTTTTAATCCTTATTCCAAATTAAATTTTAATTTAATCCTAACACACAATTAATTTAATTAATCAATTTGCTAAATATTTTCCAATTAAAATTTAATACCATTAGCTAATTAAAATGCCCTTTTTCCTAATAATTCTTTTATAAAATATCCTTTACAAGTTCTTCCATAACTCTCAAATATAGAATTTAATTTATATATATTCACTTGGGGGACAAATTTGAATAACCAAAAATATAATTTATTTCTCAAAGAATTTACTTAATTAATTTCTTAAAAATTAAACTAATTGGATATAGAAAATAACTCCTTTATTTGTCTAGCATTAAAGTTTCCATTTAAATCATTCTAATTTAAACCAAATACAAACAAAGTAAAAGTAATTTTAAATAAAGACTCATTTATTAATTATTATTAATATTATCATTATTAAAGAAAAATTCTGGGTATTACAGCGGGAGAACACGAGGAAGTGGCAGCGGCTTTCCGATGCTATTCTTGGCGTTTCCGGCGTCCTTTGGCGGCAAGGTTGGTCTCTTTTTGACCGATGAGTTGAGGGCTTCCTTTTGAGGATAGCGGCGTCGGCGTTAGTGGCCAGAGTTAGGAGTTCCGGCGAAGTGAGGCAGCTGGAATTTCTGGCTTTTCCGGTTAGTTTCGGTGAGGGACAACCGAGCGTAGGACATATCCGGACTCCCCTTGGCTCAAGCTTTCCAATGGCACCGGTTTCGTAGCCATCAGACTCCATTTGAAAATCGAAGGGCGAGATCTTCCGAAAATCTCTCCGGATGATCGGGGATTGGATTGGAAGATCGGGTGCTGGGATCATGGTCAGCATGTTGTCTCGGGGTATTACGGGGTTGTTTTCTCATATTAAAAAATTTTACCCTTTCTACGATGTTGTTTTCTCAAAGTCCCCATTACATTACTTTTATGAGGTTGTTTTCTCAGATTCATAAATATTCACGTTTTACGATGTTATTTTTTTATATTAATAAATATACCATTTTTACGGAGTCGTTTTCTCATATTAAATTTCTTCATACTCACAAATATACTAAAATTACGGGGTTATATTTCCCGATTGATAAATATCCACGTATTACAGGGTTGTTTTCACATATTAAAAAATTTATCCCTTTTACGATGTTGTTTTCTCATATTAAAAAATTTACTCCTTCTACGAGTCTGTTTTCTCAGACTCCCAATTACACTACTTTTTAGGGTTGTTTTCCCATATTCATAAATATACCCCTTTTATGGGGTTGTTTTCACATATTATAAAATTAAACCATTTAAAAGATTATTTTCTCATACTCACAAACATACCACAATTACGGGGTTATTTCCGCAGATTCATAAATATCCCCGTAATACGGAGTTATTTTCACATATTAAAAAATTACTCCTTCTACGTGACTGTTTTTTCATATTAAAAAATTTACCCGTTCTAGGAGGCCGTTTTCTTAGACTCGCAATTACACTACTTTTACGGGGTTGTTTTCTCATATTCATAAGTATACACGTTTTACAGGGTTATTTTTTTATATTAATAAATATACCACTTTTATGGAATTATTTTCTCATACTAAATTATTATCACTATTATATTATGGTATTGTTTTCTCAAATTCATAAATATACATGTTTTACGAGGTTATTTTTTTATATTGACAAATATACCCCTTTTACGGGGTTGTTTTCTCATATTATAAAATTTATTTATTTAAGGGGTTGTTTTCTCATGTTCACAAATATACCAAAATTACGGAGTTATTTTCTCTGATTGATAAATATCCCCGTATTATGGGGTTGTTTTGTTATATTAAAAAAATTAGCCCTTTTGGGATGTTATTTTCTCATGCTCGCAATTACACTACTTTTAGGGGATTGTTTTCTCAGATTCATAAATATAGACGTTTTACGAGGTTATTTTCTTATATTGATAAATATACCACTTTTATGGGGTCATTTTTTCATATTAAATTATTAGCACTATTCTGGGTTTGTTTTCTCAAATTCATAAATATACATATTTTACGGGGTTATTTTCTTATATTAATAAATATACCCCTTTTACGAGGTTGTTTTCTCATATTAAAAAGTTTACCCGTTCCACGAGGCTGTTCTTTTAGACTCGCAATTATACTACTTTTACGGGGTTGTTTTTTCAGATTTATAAATATACACGTTTTACGAGGTTATTTTCTTATATTGATAAATATACCACTTTTAGGAGGTCATTTTCTCATACTAAATTATTAGCACTATTATGTGTTGTTTTCTCAAATTCATAAATATACACGTTTTATGGGGTTATTTTCTTATATGGACAAATACACCCCTTTTACGGGTTGTTTTCTCATATTATAAAATTAATCCATTTAAGGGGTTATTTTCTCATACTCACAAATATACTAAAATTACATGGGTTCTTTTCTCCGATTGATAAATATCCCTATATTACGGAGTTGTTTTCTAATATTTATAAATATACCCCTCTTACGGGGTTGTTTTCTCAAATTAAAAATTTATTCCTTCTACGAGGCTGTTTTCTCAAACTCCCAGTTACATTACTTTTATGGGTTGTTTTCTCATATTCATAAATATACACGTTTTACGGAGTTATTTACTTATATTGATAAATATAGCACTTTTACGGGATCGTTTTCTTATATTAAATTATTAGCACTATTATGGTGTTGTTCTCTCAAATTCATAAATATACACGTTTACGGGGTTATTTTCTTGTATTGATAAATATACCCTTTTTACGGGGTTGTCTTTTCATATTATAAAATTAACACATTTAAAGGGTTGTTTTCTCATACTCACAAATCTACCAAAATTTCGGGGTTGTTTTCTCATACTCACAAATCTACCAAAATTTCGGGGTTGTTTTCTTCTTCCCTTCCTCTCTCTCTCCCAGATATCTCTCTTCTCTTCCTTTCTTTTCTTTCTTCTCCATATCAACATTAGGCCAGTGAACTTTTTCCCTCTTCTCATTTGGTCCCTCAACTTTTTAAATTATGACAATTTTATCCTGCAGAATTTCCAAATAACCCCTAAAATTTTCTTTAGCCTTTCAATTAAACCCCTAACTATTTAATTTGGGCTAAATTAGAATTATTGAAAATACTTAATTATATATATACCCCTGACCAACATATTTATTTATAAAAATACCAAAAATATAAATTCTCATTAAACCCCCATATAATAATAAAATTATACTTTTAATCCTCATCCCGAAATAAATTTTCAATTTAGTCCTAACACACAATTAAATTAAATAATCAATTTGCTATTTTCCAATTAAATTTAACACCATTAACTAATTAAAATATCAGTTTCCCCGATAATTCTTTTATAAAAACATCCTTTACAAACTCTTCCATAATTTTCTCAATATATAATTTTATTTATATATACTATATATACATTTGGAGAAAATTTGAATAACCAAAAATATCATTTATTCCTCAAATAATTTGCTTAATCAACTCCTTAAAAATCAAACTAATTGGGTATAGAAATAACTCCTTTATTTGTCTAATATTAAATTAACTAATATTTAAAAATAAAACTCATTTATTAATCATTATTAATATTATCTTTATTAAAGAAAAATTACTGGTATTACATTCTCCCCCCCTTAAGAAAAATTCATCCTCGAATTTTAAAAGAATAAGGGGCTCACACAAAGACTGAAACTAATTTAGAACCTCTCATCTCCAGCTCGGCTTCTCGGGAACTTTCCTCGGCAGAAATAAATTCAACCACAAGACCCATCGACAGAACCCTTAAGCAAAACTGGCGAACTTGAGAATCCGTGATCCTGACTTACTGCTCCTTGGAAACCAACTCTTCACTTACTTCCACAAACCGAGGGTCCAACACGAGCAAACGATCGAAAATACACTTCCTCAACTTAGACCTACAAACAACTGGATTGACCTTAGAGAACATTATTTAGTTGCAAGTCTAACTTGCTTGCCACCTTACCAACCTACCGACAAATCCAAAGGTCCCCATAACTTTCCTTCCTTACCAAACCGCATAACTTCTAGCACAAAAGACGCCTTAGGAATACATACTCTCCAATACAAAACTCCACGTGCTCCCACTTGGGTTCGCACAACCTCTCTGCTTCTTGAAAGCTGTCTTCAGTTGCTCGCGAGAAAAGAATATCCTTTAAAAAAGATCTAAACTAACTCTGGTCCTGCCAAAAATCCACTCGCCAACTTCCTTCCTAATGACGTGTCCCTTGCACGTATAGAAAAAATCCTTAACATCCATATCACATCATTTCACGTCATATCATCCATCTGGTTGCCATAACCGACACAAAACCATAACATTCTGACACAAATTTCCTTTTCGAATTGAATCGAGAAGTCTTCTCTATAATCTAACATAGGGCCTACTGCGCCACAAACTCATTCTCACAGCAACTCAGCTTGTCATCCAGAGAATCCTAAGCTAACACCATTTACTTGAAAGATTTACTTATTTATTTACTTTATAATCATCACTAAGAAAAATACTTTATAAAATCGTAAAATCTCTAATTGTTCCTTTATATAAAATTTTTACAATATCGTGCACCAGGGTGATGATGCCCCCTATCACCAAGGGTTGCAATGCACGATGTATGATGCATGTCCTAAAAATGAAATTGTGCATGCCTACAATGAAATGCCATAATGAATTCTTTCGGGACTGGGCGCAACATTGTATTTTAAAAACTCTTGTTCTACTTAGAAAAATATATATAGTGTTCGCTTAAGTTTCTCTAGATTCCGAGCGTTCGAAAAATATTCCTACTACCTTTTCTAAGCTTCTTACAACCACAAAACTCAACCATAAATGCTCTCACCTCTGCTCGATTTTCCATGCACTAACTTCGCGCTACTCATTAAGGCGATGCCTGATGCGATGAGGAGGCAGTTCATGACACGACTATAACCACGCTCTGCACTAATACTGACTGCGGTGCCCACCATCGAAACAACAATCGAAGCATCCAAGGGCCCGACTGCAATAATCATTTGAAGAAAACGGCACGAGTCTACCATGCTTCAGATCTTCCCATCGCTACAAAGCTCATTCTCAGCACAGCATCAAGGACAAGCTTACGAGAAAAGAATGACAAACTCTCTAACAGTGAAAGCTGAGACACTGGAATCAATGAAAACAATAAGACAGACTTGATCCTAGCTCCGCAGTACCAAGAATTTTAGCCTAGGCCAAAGGAAATCTAAACTTAAGCTCTGATACCAACTTTGTCACGACCCCATCTGTGGGCCCGTGACCGGCATTAGGGAATGGGTAGGCGTAAAGCCACCGAATCCCGCAGTAAGCCTGACACTCACCGACTTAAATAAATCTCATCTCATTTAATGTTATTAATGCCACAATTTATCGAAACCATTAAATTTTACACAATTAATTCGGTCTGCCAGAAGAATTTGGCGAGACCGGAAACTCAGAAAGTTTACAACTGATACATCTAATATTACTACTAAGGAGAATCTAAGATTTTAAAATTTAACATACCAAATCAAATACACCACCCGATGATGAAGAAGTCGGGTTACTGAATAAGAGTCGCGGGAAGACTAACAGTCATGAATCTGAAAAAAACAGTAAATTGAGACTATCAGTCTCGAGAGTGAGTTAAAATCAATAATCTTGTGACTATTGCAGTCTTCACAAGAAATAATAATTATTACAATAAGTATAACAAACCATGTACATCAAATACGAATCATATTATAATCATACCATAATTTTAAAAATAAAATAGATTTTTATATTTGCAGGACGAGTGGCTCAGTAGAACCGTAACCCCAATTACCGGTAGCCTTTCGGCTCTCTTAATCCAACAGGTCTGGCGCCTAGAGAGCAAGCTCGATCAGGGTCCTTACCTCCAGCCTAAACACTTGAATTGCAACTAAGTCGGCGCCCAGAGAGCGTTGCTCGATCAGGGACCTTAACTCTGGCAATCAACTGAACTTAGCCCAAAAAGAGCAATGCTCGATCAGAGCACACAAATCCATAATAACCTTGTTACCTGTCTTTGATCATTACCAGTGTGCACGCGGTCCTGATGCAACCCATCAAGTGGCATGTTCTACTAAAGCCTCATCCCAAATCACATTCAACAAATATAATAATAATCATAGTCTAGCAAAATTATTAAACACATATCGAAATAAAGAATTAGAATTTCGAGGAAACAACATGCAATTTATATGGAAAAATAATAATAACAATTATGTGAATATAACATTTAACTATCAAAATAGCGATATGATATTACTAATAACAATATTAAAATTAATCTCGGTAAATAATAATTAAATGAAATTATTTATATTGCGATACTAATAATCATATTAAATATGAATTTTAAGATAGCATATCAAATTAGGTTTGGCAATAGTGTAGAGATTATGTGACTTTAACTCACAGATCTAACGCGTTCCGTAGTCCGGCTCCTACGCCTCGTGAAGTCAAGGAAAGGCTAAATTATCTAGTAACAAAAGATATGCAATTAATAGACATTCGTAGATTTTTCCTAAACTTAGACCCTAGAGTAGACTGCTTAAAATTAAATTAGACTCGAGGAATCTGCCGGAAATTCGGCAGAACCTCCCCTAATTTATGGATATTTACCCCCCCCCCCCCGTAAACGGGTCCGGGACCGCCGGAAAAACACTAAAAATATCCAACAATTCAAAACAACGAGAGTCAGGTCCCCAGACTTCACTATTTTCCCGACTCCGCCACACAACACAAAATACAAGGGCAGGCAAACCGACAGACAATTATTTTTGACTCACAAATATCATCTAATACTTAACACAATCAATAAGCATAAATTACATCAAAGAATTTCAAAATTAACGGGCGAGAGAAAATTACTGAGACACTTGATTGCTCGGTCGACTCGCTTCCAACCACTGGAGTCCGATCGACGATCCGAACTCACCATCAGACTCGAAACGACGCGCAGATGGCGATCCCTACTTCCAATTTTCCGATCCGATCCCCGATCATCCGGAGAGATTTGCGGACGATCTCGGCCGTTGATTCACAAACGAAGCCCGATCACCACGAAACTGGTGCCATTGCGAAGCTTGAGCTGAGGAGAGTCGGGATACGTCCTCCGATCATCCATCCTCCGTCGGATCTCGCCGGAAAAGCTAAAAAACGCGGCTGCCACCTACTTCGCCGGAACTCCCTCCTCCGGTCACCAAAACCGACGCCGCCACCGCCAAAAGCTAGCTCTCTCCAAGGGGAGCCGATCGCCACCGAGATCAGTAAAAAAGGCCGTCGGAAAAGGCCGGAACGACCTTTGGAAGCCGCCGCCCTTCGCGCGATTTTGCTTTTCGAGCCCCCGGCGGTCGCCACCCACGCCCGCAGCGCCCACCTCCTTCTTCTTCTTCCGCTTCCTCTCTCTCTCCCCGATATCTCTCTTCTCTTCCTTTCTTTTCTTTCTTCTCCATATCAACATTAGGCCCCTGAACTTTTTTCCTCTTACTATTTGGTCCCTCAACTTTTTAAATTACGACAATTTTACCATGCAGAATTTCCAAATAACCCCTAAACTTTCCTCTAGCCTTTCAATTAAGCCCTAACTATTTAATTTGGGCCAAATTAGAATTATTGAAAATACTTAATTACATATATACCCTTGACCGACATATTTATTTATAAAAATACCAAACATACAAATTTTCATTAAACCCCCATAATAATAAAATTATACTTTTAATCCTCATCCCGAAATAAATTTCTAATTTAGTCCTAACACACAATTAAATTAAATAATCAATTTGCTAAATATTTTTCCAATTAAATTTAACACCATTAACTAATTAAAATATCATTTTCCCCCAATAATTCTTTATAAAAACATCCTTTACAAACTCTTCCATAATTTTCCCAATATATAGTTTTATTTATATATACTATATATACATTTGGAAAAAATTTGAATGACCAAAAATATAATTTATTCCTCAAATAATTTGCTTAATTAACTCCTTAAAAATCAAACTAATTGGGTATAGAAATAACTCCTTTATTTGTCTAATATTAAATTTTCAAAATTGCCTTTAAATCATTCCGATTAAACCGAATAAAAATATAATTAAATTAATTTAAATAAAACTCATTTATTAATCATTATTAATATTATCTTTATTAAAGAAAAATTCTGGGTATTACAGAGGGGTTGTTTTCTCATACTCACAAATATACCGAAATTAAGGAGTTATTTTTCCGATTGATAAATATTCCTGTAATATACCCATTCTGCAAAGGCTATTTTCTCATACTCGCAATTACACTACTTTTACGGGATTGTTTTCTCATATTCATAAATATACACGTTTTACAGGGTTATTTCTTATATTGATAAATATACCCCATTTACGATGTCGTTTTGTCATATTAAATTATTAGCACTATTATGAGATTGTTTTCTCAAATTCATAAATATACACGTTTTAATGAGTTATTTTCTTATATGGACAAATATACCCCTTTTACGAGGTTGTTTTCTCATCTTATAAGTTTAACCATTAAAGGGGTTGTTTTCTTATACTCACAAATACACCAAAATTACTGGGTTATTTTCTTCAATTGATAAATATCCCCGCATTATGGGGTTGTTTTCTCATATTAAAAAATTTACCCCTTCTACGAGGTTGTTTTCTCAGACTCGCAATTACACTACTTTTACGGAGTTGTTTTCTCAGATTCATAAATATACACGTTTTACGATATTATTTTCTTATATTGATAAATATACTACTTTTACGGGGTCGTTTTCTCATATTAAATTATTAGCACTATTATGGGGTTGTTTTCTTAAATTCATAAATATATATGTTTTACAGAATTATTTTCTTATATCGACAAATATACCACTCTTACGGGGTTATTTTATCATATTATAAAATTAACTCATTTAAGGGGTTGTTTTCTCATACTCACAAATATACCACAATTATAGAATTATTTCCTCAGATTCATAAATATCCTCATATTACGAGGTTATTTTCAAACAAGAACTATCTTCGTTTTACCTTTGTGTTGTCTTCAAATGCACTTAAACTAATATTCTCTTTTTTTTTAATGTTCTGATGTTGTCAGAAATAACATTTATATAGGCCTTAGATTTAGTTATAAATGGTCAAAATTCGTCTCTATTTGCACCATTTAAAGTGAAAAGACACCATACTGTGCAGGGGCAGAAACGTCAGGGGCAATTTCGGCCCTTAAGATGACAAAATTTGAAAATCCTCAAAACATAAAAGTTGTAGCTCCGTCTCTTACCTTTCCAACGCCATCTTACTCAACTTAACCCGATTTTTGTAGAAGATGTTATGTCCAAAATACTGAAGAGTGCTCAAACTGAAGTGTCATATTATTTGATGAATAACTACTCTTCACTACTAGTGACATGCGTAATTAGTAGTGACAGCAGCAAATCTTCACCACTAGTGATATGCGTAACTAGTAGTGACAAGCTCCAAGTCACTCTTTAACCTTGATTCATTGCTAGCTCCCCTTTTGATAATTTCACTGTCACGACCCCACCCGTGGACCTGTGACCGGCACTAGGGAATAGGTAGGCATAAGGCCACCGAAACCCGTAGTAAGCCTGACACTTACTAACTTAAACAAATCTCGTCTCAAATTAAAATTATTAAAGCCATAAATTATCTTAATAGTTACATTCTACATAAATACTTCGGTCTGCCAGAAAAATTAGGCGAGACCCGAAACTCATAAAATTTACAACTGATACATCTACTATTACTACTGCGGAGAATTTAAGATTTTTTACAATTTGACATACCAAATCAAACATATCACCCGATGATGAAGGAGTCGGGTTACTAAATAAGAGTCACGGGAAGACTAACAGTCACGCATATGAAAAACAGTAAATGGAGACTGTCAGTCTCGAGAGTGAGCTAAAATCATATATCTAAAAACAGTTTCAAACATCTCAATATCACATTCATTTAATTTTAGAATAATTAATAAATCACGTGAACCATACATGTCATGTTAAAAACATATGTGTCATGCCATGCTTAAACAAAATTTATTCCACATGCAATGGGACGGAGCACTTCAGTAGAACCCTAATCCCAACTCTAACATCTCGATTTATTTCAACACTTATATCTCAACTAACCTCAACTCTAACATCTCAAAACTCTCATTCCAACAGATCGCTCGAGAGCAAAGCTCGACCAGGGACCTTACCTCCAGTCCGGTCACTTAACTCTCAGCCTTAGCCTTTCGGCTCTCTTATCCAATAAGACTTGCGCCCAGAGAGCATAGCTCGACCAGGGACCTTACCTCCAGTCTGGTCACTTAAATTTCCAAATAAGCCGGCGCCCAGAGAGCAATGCTCGACCAGAGACCTTTACTCCAGCAACCACACTCTACTAAGCCCAGAGAGCGATGCTCGACCAGGGCAGGTCCTAATCTTTCTTTCTTAAAATTTTACCTATTTACCCTTTCCCTATCTCTCTCATATTTATATTAGAACACTCATCCAACACTTATGTTCTACTGCCGTCCCATCCTGAGTCATCATGCAATATTAGAATTGGTGATAAAGGAAAAACATATTTAAATAGTAATTAAAAGCATCATGCAAATAATAATAATAATTAAATAAAAAATTAAAATTTGCAAATAAATAATCACAGTAGCAAATCAAATTTTATGCATGACACGTGCATAAGTGATATATGACTTTAACTCACAGGTTTGGCGACCTCCTAACTCTCCTCTGGTGCCTCGGTTGGAGCGAGCCGAACAAACAGACTATCTAGTCATGGAAAACAATTTATCAAAATGCTGAAACAATCGATGATTAATCCTAGGTTAGACTCCTAGGACTGACCGTCTAAGAATCTCGACTCGGGAGAATCCTACCGAAAATTCGACAGAACCTCCCCTACAACACGGACATTACCCCCTGTAAAAACAGGTCCAGGACCTGCCAGAAAAATACTACAAATATCCAACAATTCAAACAACGGGAGTCGGGTCCCCAAACTTCACTATTTTTCCCGACTCCGCCACACAACACAAAACACGAGGCAGGCAAACTGACAGACAATTATTTTTGACTCACAAATATCATCAAATACTCAATGTAAACCATTAGACACACAATTAAACCAAGAATTCCAAAATTACAGACCATAGAAAAATTACCGAGACGCTCGATCGCTCGGTCGACTCGCCTCCGGCCGCCGGAGTCCGATCGACGATCCGAACACACCATCGGACTCACATCGACGCGCTGATGACGATTCCCGCTTTCGATTTTCCGATCCGACATCCGATCATCCGGAGAGATTTGCGGACGATCTCGACCGTCGATTTGCAAACGAAGTCCGATCGCCACGAAACCGGTGCCATTGCGAAGCTTGAGCTGAGGAGAGTCGGGATATGTCCTCCGATCACCAATAGCTCGCCAGATTTCGTCAGAAGAGCCCGCACGGTGGCAAGGAAGCTTCGACCATCTTCCTCCTCGCGCGAGTCATTGCCGTCACTGGTGTCATTGCATACACGGCCACCACAGACTCCGGCCGCCCGACGACGCACTCCACCGCAGCTCCTCCTTCTTCTTCGGCTCTCTCTCTCTCTCTCTCTTCCTCTCTTCTTCTTCCTCGACTTCCATTCCTTTCAATATCGACATTAGGCCCCCGAACTTTTTCTTATTACAATTTGGTCCCTCAACTTTCTTAATTACTTACAATTTCATCCCGCAGAATTCCAATTTGACCCCCAAACTTCTTTTTAGCCTTTCAATTAAGCCCCTAACTATTTAATTTGGGCCAAATCCGAATTATTGAAAATACACAATTACAAAAATACTCCTGACCGACATATTTATTTATAAAAATACCAAGCTCACAAATTTCCATTAAAACCCCATAAAAATAACATTATACTTTCAATCCTTATTCCAAAATAAATTTCCAATTTAGTCCTAACACACAATTAAATTAAATAATCAATTTCCAACTTAAAATTTAATACTACTAATCAATTATAATACCAATTTTCCCAAAATTCTTTTATAAACATCCTTTATAATTTCTTCCAAAATTTTTCAATATATAATTTTACTTATATAAATATGCATTTGGGAAAATTTTGGATAACCAAAATATAATCATTTCTCAAATAATTTACTTGAATAATTTCTTAAAATTTCAAACTAATTGGGTATAGAAAATAACTCATTTATTAAATATATAAAAATTCGGGGTATTACATTCTCCCCCCCTTAAAAAAAATTCGACCTCGAATTTTAAAAGAAAAGGGGCTTCACTTACGACTGAAACTAATTAGGAACCTCTCATCTCCACTCGGCTTCTCGGGAACTCTCCTCGTCAGAAATAAACTCAATCACAAGACTCATCGACAAAACCCTTAAATAAAACTAGCGAACCTGAAAATCCGCGATCCTCACTTACTACTCCTCGGAAACCAAATCTTTACTTACATTCACACACTGAGGATCCAACACGAGCAAAGGATCGAAAATACACTTCCTCAACTCTGACTTACAAACAACTGGATTTGACCTCAGAGAACAGTACTAATACTTGGCGGCAAGTCCAACTTATATGCCACCTCACCAACCTGCCGACAAAACCAAGGGTTCTCACAACCTTATTTTCTTACCAAACCACATCACTTATGACATACCATCCATCTAGTTTCCATAACCGACACAACTCATGCCATCCTGACACAAGATTCCTCTTTGACTGAAATCCAAAAGCCTCCCTTATAATCTAACATGGGGCCTACAGCTCCACATACTCACTCTCTCAACAACTCAACTCGTCATCCAGAGAATTCTCAAGCTAACACTATTTACTTTAAAAAATTACATCTTTACTTACTTTATAATCATCACTGATAAAAGCTTTATTATCTTGGAAAAATACTTTTATAAAATCGTAAAACCTTTAGCCATTTCTTTATATAAAATTTTACAATATCGCGAGCCAGGGTGATGATGCCCCTATCACCAAGGGTTGCAATGCACAATGTATGATGCATGTCCTAAAATGAATTTATGCATGCCTAACAGTGAAATGCCATAATGCATTCTTACGGGACTAGGCGCAATATTGTATTTCAAAAACACTTGTTCTACTTAGAAAAATAAATAATGTTCGCTTAAGTTTCTCTGGATGCTGAGCATCCGAAAACACTCCTGCCACCTTTCTTAAGCTTCTTACAACCACAAAACTCAACCATAATAGCTGACATCCGCTCAACTTCCCAGGCACTACCTTAGGCGCTACTCAATAAGGCGATGCCTGATGCGATGACGAGGCAGTCCATGACACGACTGCAACCACGCTCTACACTAAAACTGACTACGGTGCCCACCATCGAAACAACAATCAAAGCTTCTAAAGGCGGACTGCACTAATCACTTGAAGAAACAACACGAGTCTATCGCGCTTCGGATCTTCCCATCGCTACAAAGCTCATTCTCAGCACAGCACCAAAGACAAGCTTACGAGAAAGGAAAGACTGACTCTCTAACAGTGAAGGCTAAGACACTGGAATCAATGAAAACAACAAGACAAACTTGATCCTAACTCCGCAGTACCAAGAAAAATCTTAACTTAGGTCGAAGGAAATCTAAACCTAGGCTCTGATACCAACTTTGTCACGACCCCACCCGTGAAAACGGGTCCAGGACCTGCCAGAAACACACTCTAAATATCCAACAATTTAAACAACGGGAGTCGGGTCCCCAAACTTCACTATTCCCCGACTCCGCCACACAGCACAAAACACAAGGCAAGCAACTGACAGACAATTATTTTTGATTCACAAAAATCATCAAATACTCAATATAATCCAATAGACACAATTAAACCAAGAATTCCAAAATTAACGGGCCAAAGATAATTACCGAGACGCTCGATCGCTCGGTCGACTCGCCTCCGGCCGCTAGAGTCCGATCGACGATCCGAACACACCATCGGACTCACAACGACGCGCTGATGACGATCCCTGCTTCTGATTTTCCGATCTGACACCCGACCATCCGGAGAGATTTACGAACGATCACGACCGTTGATTTGCAAACGAAGCCCGATCGCCACGAAACCAGTGCCATCGCGAAGCTTGAGCAGAGGAGAGTCGGGATATACCCTCCGATCGTCCATCCTCCGCCGGATCTCGCCGAAAAAATCCAAAAACGCTGGCTGCCACCATTTTCTCTCTCCACCGGATCTTCCGATTCCGGCCACCACTGTCGACACCGCCGCCAAAACAAAGCCGAGGGCCGAGAGGAGTCGATCAAGACCAAGATCAATGTACCACCGACGGAACGCTCAAGACAAGCAGGGAAGCTTCAAGCCATTTTCCTCCTCGCGAGAGCTCACTGCCGCCGCCACTGACGCTTCAGCCACGGCCACCAAGAAGCCGCCCGACGATGCACGCCACCGCGGCCTCCTCCTTCTTCTACTCTCTCTCTCTCTCTTCCTCTCTTCTTCTTCCTCGACTTCCACTCCTTTCAATATCGACATTAGGCCCCCGAACTTTTCCTTATTACAATTTGGTCCCTCAACTTTCTTAATTACTTACAATTTCATCCCACAGAATTCCAATTTGACCCCCAAACTTCTTTTTAGCCTTTCAATTAAGCCCCTAACTATTTAATTTGGGCCAAATCCGAATTATTGAAAATACACAATTACAAAAATACTCCTGACCGACATATTTATTTATAAAAATACCAAGCTCACAAATTTCCATTAAAACCCCATAAAAATAACATTATACTTTCAATCCTTATTCCAAAATAAATTTCCAATTTAGTCCTAACACACAATTAAATTAAATAATCAATTTTCAACTTAAAATTTAATACTACTAATCAATTATAATACCAATTTTCCCAAAATTCTTTTATAAACATCCTTTATAATTTCTTCCAAAATTTTTCAGTATATAATTTTACTTATATAAATATGCATTTGGGAAAATTTTGGATAACCAAAATATAATCATTTCTCAAATAATTTACTTGAATAATTTCTTAAAATTTCAAACTAATTGGGTATAGAAAATAACTCATTTATTAAATATATAAAAATTTGGGGTATTACAATTCGGATTTGGCCCAAATTAAATAGTTAGGGGCTTAATTGAAGGCTAAAAAGAAGTTTGGGGGTTAAATTGAAAATCTGTATGATGGAATTGTAAGTAATTAAGAAAGTTGAGGGACCAAATTGTAATAAGGAAAAGTTCAGGGGTCAAATGTCGATATTGAAGGGAAAGAAATCGGGGAAGAAGAGAGAGAGAGAGAAAGCGAAGTGTCGATCACGGCGCATATGCCTACCGGCGCTTATCAAGGCCATGAGCGCAGCAGGCAAAGCGGTAGCGTGAGGTCGCAGAATCGCAAGGAGAGAAAGAGCAATGGATTCCAGCGTGAGCCTTGGCGGCCGAGTTGGGTGGCGATCGACTCCTCTACGAGGGCTCTTCCGCAAAGAAGTGGCGACGCTTGGGGTGGCTTGGGAGTTGCAAGATCCGGCAAAGTGAAACTTAGAGTGGCAGCCGGCGTTTTTGGGTTTTTCCGGCGAGATCCGGAGGAGGATGGACGATCGGAGGATGTATCCCGACTCTCCTCATCTCAAGCTTCGCATTGGCACCGGTTTCGTGGCGATCGGGCTTCGCTTATGAATCGACGGTCGAGATCGTCCGCAAATCTCTCGGGATGATCGGGTGTCGGATCAAAAATCGGAAGGTGGATCGCCACTGGCTGGAGTCCGATGGTGTGTTCGGATCGCCGACCTGACCCGGCATTTGAGGCGTAGTCGACCGAGCGATCGAGAGTCTCGGTAATATTTCTTTGGCCCGTTAATTTTGGAATTCTTGGTTTAATTGTGTCTATTGGATTATTTTGAGTATTTGATGATATTGTGAGTAAAAATAATTGTCCGGCTTGCCTCAGATTTTGTTTGTGTATGAGTCGGAAATAGTGAAGTTTGGGGACCCGACTCCGTTGTTTTAATTGTTGGATATTTGGAGTGTTTTTCCGGCAGTCCCGCACCCGTTTTTACGGGGGGTAATGTTCGTGTTGTAGGGGAGGTTCACTGAATTTCGGTAGTTCCCGAGTCGAGATTCTTAGACAATCACCTAGGAATCTAGACCTAGGATCTATTGTAATTGTTTCATCGTTTTGATAAATTGTTTTCCGTGACTAGATTGTCATTGTTCGCTCGCTCCTACCGAGGCACCGGAGCAGAGCTAGGAGGTCGCCAAACCTGTGAGTTAAAGTCATTTAATCATTGCACTATTGCTAAGTCTGATTTTAATATGCTATTTTGGAAGTTTATGTTTAACATGGTTACTAATATCTCAACGTAATTAATTTTACTGGATTATTAATTATTAAAGATAATATAAGTATTATTATAGTAATGTTATAATAATACAAACGTTATTATTTTTCCTCACGAGTTACATGATGTTTTACTCTTAATTGTTAATCATTAATTTGATATGGTTGAATGACTTCATTATACAATGATATTTATTAAATGGATGATTGTGTCTTGGGAAACGTGGCTTGTAGAACATGCTGCCTAATGGGTTACATCAGGACCGCGTGCGCACCGGTAATGATCATGGACATGTAATAAGATTTTCATGGGTTTGCCCTGGTCGAGCATGGCTCTGGGCTGATTTGTAAATTCGCCGGAGGTAAGGTCCCTGGTCGAGCATTGCTCTCGAGGCGCCGGCTTATTTGGATACTTAAGTGACCAGACTGGAGGTAAGGTCCCTGGTCGAGCATTGCTCTCGGGGTGCTAGTCTTATTGGATTAAGAGAGCCGAATGGCTACTAGATTTCTTATTTGGATACTTAAGTGACCAGACTGGAGGTAAGGTCCCTGGTCGAGAATTGCTCTCGGGGCGCCAGTCTTATTGGATTAAGAGAGCCGAATGGCTACTAGATTTTGGGGTTTAGGGTTCTACCGAGCCACTCGTCCCGTAAAAGTAAAAATATATTTTTATTTATTTATTTATTAATTTATTATGGTATGATTATAATATGGATTGTATTTACGTGCATGGTTGATATTTTGATTCGAATGATTAATATTTTATGTGAAAGAAATAGTAGGGTATGATTATAGTATGGTTTGATATACTGATTTGAATAATCTATGTTTTTTTGAGAAGAAACAATAGTCTCTAGATTATTTGATTTTAACTCACTCTCGAGACTGACAGTCTCCATTTATTTTATTTTTTTCGGATTCGGATCGTTAGTTCTCCGCGACTCTTATTCAAGAATCGACCTTCATCATCGGGTGATGTATTTGATTTGGTATGTAAATTGGTAAATCTTAGATTCTCCGCAGTAGTAATAGTAGATGTATCAGTTGTAAATTTTCTAAGTTTCAGGTCTCGCCTAGTTTTTCTGGCAGACCGAAGTATTTTTGTAAAGTGTAACTATCAAGATAAATTGTGGCTTTAATAATATTAATTTGAGATGAGATTTGTTTAAGTCAGTGAGTGTCAGGCTTACTACGGGTTTCGGTGGCCTTACGCCTACCCATTCCCTAGTGCCGGTCACGGGCCCACGGGTGGGGTCGTGACATACAGGGTTGTTCTCACATATTAAAGAATTTACTCTCTCTACGAGACTGTTTTCTCATATAAAAAAATATACCCATTCTACGAGGTTATTCTCTTATACTCGCAATTACACTACTTTTACAAGGTTATTTTCTCAGATTCATAAATATACATGTTTTACGGGGTTATTTTTATTATATTGAGAAATATGCCACTTTTACGAGGTCATTTTCTCATATTAAATTATTAGCACTATTGTAGGGTTGTTTTCTCAAATTCATAAATATACACGTTTTACGGGGTTATTTACGGAGTTATTTTCTTATATTGACAAATATACCACATTTATAAGGTCATTTTCTCATATTATAAAATTAACCCATTTAAGGGGTTGTTTTCTCATACTCACAAATATACCAAAATTATGAGGTGATTTTCTCCTATTGATAAATATCTCCGTATTACTGGGTTATTTTCTCATATTAAAAAATTGACCCCTTCTACGAGGCTCTTTTCTCAGACTCGCAATTACACTACTTTTACGGGTTATTTTCTCAGATTCATAAATATACACGTTTTATGGGGTTATTTTCTTATATTTATAAATATACCACTTTTACGGGGTCGTTTTCTCATATTAAATTATTAGCACTATTATGGGGTTGTTTTCTCAAATTCATAAATATACACGAATTACAGGATTATTTTCTTACATCGACAAATATACCCCTTTTACGGGGTTGTTTTCTCATATTATAAAATTAACCCCTTTAAGGGGTTGTTTTCTCATACTCACAAATATGCCAAAATTACGAGGTTATTTTCTCCGATTGATAAATATTTTCGTATTACGGGGTTGTTTTCTAACATTTATAAATATACCCCTCTTACGAGGTTGTTTTCTCATATTAAAAGATTTACCCCTTCTACGAGGCTGTTTTCTCATACTCACAAATTACACTACTTTTACGGGATTATTTTCGCAGATTCATAAATATACATGTTTTACGAGGTTATTTTCTTATATCAACAAATATACCCCTTTTACGGGGTTGTTTTCTCATATTATAAAATTAACTCATTTAAGGGGTTGTTTTCTCATACTCACAAATACACCGAAATTACGGCGTTATTTTCTCTCATTAATAAATATCCCCGTATTATGGGGTTATTTTCTCATATTAAAAAATTTACCCGTTCTACGATATTGTTTTCTCATGTTCACAATTAAACTACTTTTACGAGGTTATTTTTTCAGATTCATAAATACACACGTTTTATGGGGTATTTTCTTATATTGATAAATATACCACTTTTACGGAGTCATTTTCTCATATTCAATTATTAACACTATTATTGGGTTATTTTCTCAAATTCATAAATATACACGTTTTACAAGGTTATTATCATATACCGACAAACATACCCCTTTAACGGGGTTATTTATACATATTATAAAATTAACCTATTTAAAGGGTTCTTTTCCATACTCACAAATATACTACAATTACAGGGTTATTTCCTCATATTTATAAATATCCCCGTATTACGGGGTTGTTCTCACATATTAAAAAGTTTACCCCTTCTACGAAGCTGTTTTCTCATACTAAAAAATTTCTCCTTTTTACGAGGTTGTTTTCTTAGACTCGCAATTATACTTCTTTTACGAGGTTGTTTTCTCATATTCATAAATATACAAGTTTTACGGGGTATTTTCTTATATTGATAAATATACCACTTTTATGAGGTCATCTTCTCATATAAAATTATTAGCATTATTATGGTGTTGTTTTCTCAAATTCATAAATATATATGTTTTTTACGGGGTTATTTTCTTATATTGACAAACATACCCCTTTTACGGGGTTGTTTTTTCATATTATAAAATCAACCCATTTAAGGGGTGTTTTTCTCATACTCACAAGTATACCAAAGTTATGGGTTATTTTCTTCGATTAATAAATATCTCTGTATTACGGGGTTGTTTTCTATATTTATAAATATATCCCTCTTACGGGGTTATTTTTTTATATTAAAAAATTTACCCCTTCTACGAGGTTGTTTTCTAAGACTCGCAATTACACTACTTTTACGGGATTGTTTTCTCATATTCATAAATATACACGTTTTACGATATTATTTTCTTTTATTGATAAATATACCACTTTTACGGGGTCGTTTTCTCATATTAAATTATTAGCACTATTATGGAGTTGTTTTCTCAAATTCATAAATATACACGTTTTACAGGGTTATTTTCTTATATCGATAAATATATCACTTTTATGGGGTTATTTTGTAATATTATGAAATTAACTCATTTAAGGGGTTATTTTCTCATACTCACAAATATACCATAATTACGGGGTTATTTCCTCAGATTCATAAATATTCTCGTATTACGATTTTTTCACATATTAAAGAATTTACCCCTTCTACGAGGCTGTTTTCTCATATTAAAAATTTACCCGTTCTACGAGGCTCTTTTATTAGACTCGCAATTATACTACTTTGACGGAATTGTTTTCTGAGATTCATAAATATACATGTTTTACGGGGTTATTTTCTTATATTGATAAATATGCTACTTTTACGGGTGATTTTTTCATATTAAATTATTAGCACTATTATTGGGTTGTTTTCTCAAATTCATAAATATACATGTTTTACGGAGTTATTTTCTTATGTTGATAAATATACCCTATTTATAGAGTTTTTTCTCATATTATAAAATTAACCCATTTAAGGAGTTATTTTCTCATACTCATAAATATACCAAAATTACGGGGTTATTTTCTCCGATTGATAAATATCCCCGTATTACGTGGTTGTTTTCTCATATTAAAAAGTTGACCCCTTCTACGAGATTATTTTCTCAGACTCGCAATTACAATACTTTTACGGGGTTAATTTCTGATATTAAATTATTGGCATTATTATGGAGTTGTTTTCTCAAATTCATAAATATACACGTTTTATGATTTTCTTATATCGACAAAAATACCCTTTTTACTGGGTTGTTTTCTTTTATTATAAAATACAAAATTTAAGGGGTTATTTTCTCATACTAACGAATATACTAAAATTACGGGGTTATTTTCTCTGATTGATAAATATCCCCGTATTACGGGATAGTTTTCTCATATTAAAAAATTGACCCCTTCTACGGGGTGGTTTTCTTAGACTCGTGATTACAATAGTTTTACGAAATTATTTTCTCACATTCATAGATATACACGTTTTAGGGGGTTATTTTCTTATATTGATAAATATACCACTTTTATGGAGTTGTTTTCTCACATTATATTATTAACACTATTATGAGGTTGTTTTTTCAAATTCATAAATAAACACGTTTTTAGGGGTTATTTTCTTATATCGACAAACATACACCTTTTTCGGAGTTATTTTCTCATATTATAAAATTAATCCATTTTAGCAGTTGTTTTCTCATACTCACAAATATACTACAATTACGGGGTTAATTCTTCAGATTCATAAATATTCCCGTATTACGGGGTTGTTCTCACATATTAAGAAGTTTACCCATTCTACGAGGCTAATTTCTCATATTAAAAAATTTACCCGTTCTACAAGGCTGTTTTCTTATACTTGCAATTACACTACTTTTACGGGGTTGTTTTCTGAGATTCATAAATATAAATGTTTTACGGGGTTATTTTCTTATATTGATATATATACCACTTTTACGGGGTTGTTTTCTCATATTAAATTTTTAGCATAATTATGGGGTTATTTTCTCAAATTCATAAATATACACGTTTTACGGGGTTATTTTTTTATATTGACAAATATACCCCTTTTATGGGGTTGTTCTCTCGTATTAAAATTAACCCATTTAAGGGGTTGTATTCTCATACTCACAAATATACTAAAATTACGGGTTATTTTCTCCAATTGATAAATATCCCCGTATTATGGGGTTATTTTCTAATATCTATAAATACACCCTTCTTACGGGGTGTTTTCTCATATTAAAAAATTTACGCCTTCTACGAGGCTGTTTTCTTAGACTCGCAAATACACTACTTTTCGGGGTTGTTTCCTCATATTCATAAATATACACGTTTTACAGTATTATTTTCTTATATTGATAAATATACCAGTTTTACGGGGCCGTTCTCTCATATTAAATTATTAACACTATTATGGGATTATTTTCTCAAATTCATAAATATACACATTTTACGAGATTATTTTCTTATATCGATAAATATAACACTTTTACGGGATTATTTTCTTATATTATAAAATTAACCCATTGAAGGGGTTGTTTTCTCATACTCCAAAATATACCACAATTATGGGGTTATTTCCTCAAATTCATAAATATCCTCGTATTACGGGGTTATTTTATAATATTTATAAATATACCCCGTAATCATATTAAAAAATTTATCCCTTCTACGAGGTTATTTTCTCAGACTCGCAATTACACTACTTTTCCGGGGTTGTTTTTTTAAATTCATAAATAAACACGTTTTACGGAGTTATTTTCTTATATTGATAAATATACCACTTTTACGGAGTCATTTTCTCATATTAAACTACAAGCACTATTATAGGGTTGTTTTCTCAAATTCATAAATATACATGTTTTACGGGGTTATTTTCTTAAATCGACAAATATACTCCTTTTACGGGGTTATTTTCTCATATAATAAAATTAACCCATTTAAGGGGTTATTTTCTCGTACTCGTAAATATACTAAAATTACGGAGTTATTTTCTCCAATTGATAAATATTCTTATATTACGGGGTTGTTTTCTAATATTTATAAAAATATCTCTCTTACTGGGTCATTTTCTCATATTCAAAAATTTACCCCTTTCTACGAGGCTGTCTTCTCATAAATTTACGGGGTTATTTCCTAAGATTTATAAATATACACGTTTTACAGGGTTATTTTCCTATATCGATAAATATATCCCTTTTACGGAGTTGTTTTCTCATATTATAAGATTAAGCCATTTAAGGGGTTTTTTTCTCATACTCACAAATATACTAAAATTATGGGGTTATTTTCTATGATTGATAAATATCCCCGTATTATGAAGTTGTTTTCTTATATTAAAAAATTTACTCGTTCTACGAGGCTGTTTTCTCAGACTCACAATTAAACTACTTTTACGAGGTTATTTTCTAAGATTCTTAAATATACACGTTTTACGAGGTTATTTTCTTATATTAATAAATATAACACTTTTACGGGGTTGTTATCTCATATTATAAAATTAACCAATTGAAGGGGTTGTTTTCTCATACTCACAAATATACCATAATTATAGGGTTATTTCCTCATATTCATAAATATCCTCGTATTACGGGGTTGTTTTCTAAAATTTATAAATATATCCTGTAATCATATTAAAAAAATTTCCCATTCTATGAGGCTATTTTCTAAGACTCTCAATTACATTACTTTTCGGGGTTGCTTTCTCATATTCTTAAATATACACGGTTTATGGGATTAGTTTCTTATATTGATAAATATACCACTTTTATAGGGTCGTTTTCTCATATTAAATTATTTGCACTATTAGTGGGTTGTTTTCTCAAATTCATAAATATACACGTTTTACACGGTTATTTTCTTATATCGACAAATATACCCATTTTACGGGGTTGTTTTCTCATATATTAAACTTAACCCATTTAAGGGGTTGTTTTCTCATACTCACAAATATACCAAAATTACGGAGTTATTTTTTTCAATTGATAAATATTCCCGTATTACGGGGTTGTTTTCTAATATTTATAAATATATCTTTCTTACGGGGTTGTTTTCTCAGATTTATAAATATACACATTTTACGAGGTTATTTTCCTATATCGACAAATATACCCCTCTTACGGGGTTATTTTATCATATTATAAGATTAACCCATTTAAGGGATTGTTTTCTCATACTCACAAATATACTAAAATTATGGGGTTATTTTTTCTGATTGATAAACATCCCCATATTATGAGGTTGTTTTCTCATATTAAAAAGTTTAACCGTTCTACGAGGTTGTTTTCTCAGACTCGCAATTAAACTACTTTATAAGATTATTTTCTAAGATTCATAAATATAGACGTTTTACGGGATTATTTTCTTATATTAATAAATATACCACTTTTACGGGGTTGTTTTCTCATATTATAAACTCAACCCATTGAAGGGGTTGTTTTCTCATACTCCAAAATATACCACAATTATGGGGTTATTTCCTCAAATTCATAAATATCCTTGTATTACGGGGTTATTTTCTAATATTTATAAATATACCCCGTAATCATATTAAAAAATTTATCCCTTCTACGAGATTATTTTCTCATACTCGCAATTATACTACTTTTCCGGGGTTATTTTTTTAAATTCATAAATAAACACGTTTTACGGAGTTATTTTCTTATATTGATAAATATACAACTTTTACGGAGTCATTTTCTCATATTAAATTACAAGGACTATTATAGGGTTGTTTTCTCAAATTCATAAATATACATGTTTTACGGGGTTATTTTCTTAAATCGACAAATATACTCCTTTTACGGGGTTGTTTTCTCATATAATAAAATTAACCCATTTTACGGGGTTGTTTTCTCATATATTAAACTTAACCCATTTAAGGGGTTGTTTTCTCATACTCACAAATATACCAAAATTATGGAGTTATTTTTTTCAATTGATAAATATTACCGTATTACGGGGTTGTTTTCTAATATTTATAAATATATCTTTCTTACGGGGTTGTTTTCTCAGATTTATAAATATACACATTTTACGAGGTTATTTTCCTATATCGACAAATATACCCCTCTTACGGGGTTATTTTATCATATTATAAGATTAACGCATTTAAGGGATTGTTTTCTCATACTCACAAATATACTAAAATTATGGGGTTATTTTTTATGATTGATAAACATCCCCATATTATGAGGTTGTTTTCTCATATTAAAAAGCTTACCCGTTCTACGAGGTTGTTTCTCAGACTCGCAATTAAACTACTTTATAAGATTATTTTCTAAGATTCATAAATATACACGTTTTACGGGATTATTTTCTTATATTAATAAATATACCACTTTTACGGGTTTGTTTTCTCATATTATAAAATCAACCCATTGAAGGGGTTGTTTTCTCATACTCCAAAACATACCACAATTATGGGGTTATTTCCTCAAATTCATAAATATCCTCGTATTACGGGGTTGTTTTCTAATATTTATAAATATACCCCGTAATCATATTAAAAAATTTATCCCTTCTACGAGGTTATTTTCTTAGACTCGCAATTATACTACTTTTCCGGGGTTGGTTTTTCAAATTCATAAATAAACACGTTTTACGGAGTTATTTTCTTATATTGATAAATATACAACTTTTACGGAGTCATTTTCTCATATTAAATTACAAGCACTATTATAGGGTTGTTTTCTCAAATTCATAAATATACATGTTTTACGGGGTTATTTTCTTAAATCGACAAATATACTCCTTTTACGGGGTTGTTTTCTCATATAATAAAATTAACCCATTTAAGGGGTTATTTTCTCATACTCGTAAATATACCAAAATTACGGAGTTATTTTCTCCAATTGATAAATATTCTTATATTACGGGGTTGTTTTCTAATATTTATAAAAATATCTCTCTTACTGGGTCATTTTCTCATATTCAAAAATTTACCCCTTTCTACGAGGCTGTTTTCTCATAAATTTATAGGGTTATTTCCTCAGATTTATAAATATACACGTTTTACGGGGTTATTTTCCTATATCGATAAATATATCCCTTTTACGGAGTTGTTTTCTCCTATTATAAGATTAAGCCATTTAAGGGGTTTTTTTCTCATACTCACAAATATACTAAAATTATGGGGTTATTTTCTATGATTGATAAATATCCCCGTATTATGAAGTTGTTTTCTTATATTAAAAAATTTACTCATTTTACGAGGCTGTTTTCTCATACTCGCAATTAAACTACTTTTACGAGGTTATTTTCTAAGATTCTTAAATATACACATTTTACGAGGTTATTTTCTTATATTAATAAATATAACACTTTTACGGGGTTGTTATCTCATATTATAAAATTAACCAATTGAAGGGGTTGTTTTCTCATACTCACAAATATACCACAATTATAGGGTTATTTCCTCATATTCATAAATATCCTCGTATTACGGGGTTGTTTTCTAAAATTTATAAATATATCCTATAATCATATTAAAAAATTTTCCCATTCTATGAGGCTATTTTCTAAGACTCTCAATTACACTACTTTTCGGGGTTGTTTTCTCATATTCTTAAATATACACGGTTTATGGGATTATTTTCTTATATTGATAAATATACCACTTTTATAGAGTCGTTTTCTCATATTAAATTATTTGCACTATTAGTGGGTTTTTTTTCTCAAATTCATAAATACACACATTTTACGGGGTTATTTTCTTATATCGACAAATATACCCATTTTACGGGGTTGTTTTCTCATATATTAAACTTAACCCATTTAAGGGGTTGTTTTCTCATACTCACAAATATACCAAAATTATGGAGTTATTTTTTTCAATTGATAAATATTTCCGTATTACGGGGTTGTTTTCTAATATTTATAAATATATCTTTCTTACGGGGTTGTTTTCTCAGATTTATAAATATACACATTTTACGAGGTTATTTTCCTATATCGACAAATATACCCCTCTTACGAGGTTATTTTATCATATTATAAGATTAACCCATTTAAGGGATTGTTTTCTCATACTCACAAATATACTAAAATTATGGGGTTATTTTTTATGATTGATAAACATCCCCATATTATGAGGTTGTTTTCTCATATTAAAAACTTTACCCGTTCTATGAGGTTGTTTTCTCATACTCGCAATTAAACTACTTTATAAGATTATTTTCTAAGATTCATAAATATACACGTTTTACGGGATTATTTTCTTATTTTAATAAATATACCACTTTTACGGGGTTATTTTCTCATATTATAAAATCAACCCATTTAAGGGGTTGTTTTCTCATACTCACAAATATACCACAATTATGGCGTTATTTCCTCAGATTCATAAATATCCCCGTATTACGGGGTTATTTTCACATATTAAAAAGTTTACCCCTTCTACGAGGCTGGTTTCTCATATTAAAAAATTTATCCATTCTACGAAGCTGTTCTCTTAGACTCGCAATTACACTACTTTTACGAGATTGTTTTTTGAGATTCATAAATATAAATGTTTTACGAGCTTATTTTCTTATATTGATAAATATACCACTTTTACAGGGTTGTTTTCTCATATTATAAAATTAACCCCTTTTTAAGGGGTTGTTTCTCATACGCACAAATATACCAAAATTACGGGGTAATTGTCACGACCCTACTGGGCCTGGACCCAGATCAGGAATGGGTGTAAGGCCACTAAATCCCAAAGTAAGCCCGACCATTCACTAACTCAAACAAATTGAAATTCGGACTCAGTCCAAAGCACTGATTCACAATTAATCTTAACCATCAAATTCTACATATTTAATCGGTCTGCCAGCATAATAGGCAAGACTCGAATTTACATAAAATTACAACTGATAAGTCTAATATTTTTACTGTGGAGAATCTAAAATTTTACAAGTCAAGCATACCAAAATCAATTACATCAACCCGATGATGAAGGAGTCGGGTTGCTAGATAAGAATGCTGGAAGACTAACAATCACCTGAAAAACAGTAAAAATGAGATTATCAGTCTCGAGAATGAGTTAAAATCATATATCCAAAAATAATTTCAAACACTTCAATAACACATTTATTTAATTTGAAATAAACATTAAGTCATGCAAAGATGTACATGTCAAGTCATGCTTAAATAAAAAAAAATAACTTTCATATACTATGGGATGGAGTACTTGAGAACCCTAATCCCAACACTAACATCTCGACTCTCTCATTCCAATGTAATCGGGCGCCTAGAGAGCTAAGCTCGACTGTGGTCCTTAACCCCAAATTCCATTCATTTAATTATCACTATTAGTCTTAGCCTTTAGGCCCTCTTACTCCAATAAGACTGGCGCCTGAGAGCTTAAGCTCACTGTGGTCCTTAACTCACCGTCACTTAAGTTTCCAAATAAGCCATCGCCTGAGAGCAATGCTCACCTGTGGACCTTTACTTCAAACTCACTCTACTTAGCCCAGAGCAATGCTCGACCAGGCAAGTCCTAAATTACCTTTAAAAATTTAAAAACCTTTACCCTTTATTTTTTATCTTTGACTCAATAGCTGTGCAACTCATCAAATAGCATGTTCTACAGTCCATCCCTAGTCAACACGAAAACACAAACCATAATGCAGTAAATGAAACATATATGAATAATAATTAAATAAATAATTAAAATATTAAATTATTTAATCAGAACTATCACGTAAAAGTCTTAGCATGATAGGTGAATAGATATATGACTTTAACTCACAGATCTGACGACCTCCTAGCTTTGCTCCGATGCCTCGGGTTGAGCGAACCGAACTCAGGATTATCTAATCACGGAAAACAATTTAATTAATAATATTGAAACATTTGACAATTAACCCTAGGTCTAGATTCCTAGGATTGACTGTCTAAAAATTCGATTCGAGTAAATTCCACTGAAAATCCTCAAAATGGGTCCAGGACCTGCCAGAAAACACTTCAAATATTTCAACAATTCATTTTAGAAGGAGTTAGGTCACCAAGACTTCATTATTATTCCCGACTCCGCCACACATCACAAATCACGACTAATGGCAGACAGTCCAAAAATATATCAAAATTACGGAGTTATTTTCTCCGATTGATAAGTATTCCCGTATTATAGGGTTGTTTTCTAATATTTATAAATATACCCCTCTTATGGGGTTGTTTTCTCATATTAAAAAATTTACCCCTTTTTATGAGGTTGTTTTCTCATAATCGCAATTACACTACTTTTATGGAGTTATTTTCTCAGATTTATAAATATACACATTTTACGGGATTATTTTCTTATATCGATAAATATACCTCTTTTACGGGGTTGTTTTCTCATATTATTAAATTAACCCATTTAAGGGGTTGTTTTCTCATACTCACAAATATACCAAAATTATGGGTTTATTTTCTCTGATTGATAAATATCCCTGTATTATGAGGTTGTTTTCTCATATAAAAAAATTTACCCATTCTACGAGGCTGTTTTCTCAGACTCGCAATTAAACTACTTTATGAAGTTATTTTCTCAGATTCATAAATATACACATTTTATGGGGTTATTTTCTTATATTGTTAAATATATCACTTTTACGGGGTCATTTTCTGTCATTAAATTATCAGCACTATTATGGGGTTTTTCTCAAATTCATAAATATATAAGTTATACGGGGTCATTTTCTTATATCGACAAATATACCTCTTTTACGGGTTGCTTTCTCATATTATAAAATTAACCCATTTAAGGGTTGTTTTCTCATAATCACAAATATACCAAAATTACGGGGTTATTTTCTCAAATTGATAAATATCCCCATATTGCGGAGTTATTTTCTAATATCTATAAATATTAAAAAATTTACACATTTTACAGGGTGTTTTCTCATATTAAAAAATTTTCCCATTCCATGAGGCTGTTTTCTAAGACTCTCAATTACACTACTTTTCGGGGTTGTTTTCTCATATTCTTAAATATACAGTTTATGGGATTATTTTCTTATATTGATAAATATACCACTTTTACGGGTCGTTCTTTCATATTAAATTATTAGCACTATTTTGGGGTTGTTTTCTCAAATTCATAAATATACACGTTTTACGGAGTTATTTTCTGATATCGACAAATATACCCCTTTTACGGGATTGTTTTCTTATATTATAAAATTAACCCATTGAAGGGTTTGTTTTCTCGTACTCACAAATATACCATAATTACGGAGTTATTTCCTCATTCATAAATATCCTCGTATTACGGGGTTGTTTTCTAATATTTATAAATATACCCTGTAATCATATTAAATTACTTACCCCTTCTACGAGGTTATTTCTCAGACTTGCAATTACACTATTTTTTTGGGATTATTTTTCCGGATTCATAAATATACACGTTTTACGAAGATATTTTCTTATATTGATAAATATACCACTTTTACGGGGTCATTTTCTCATATTAAATTATTAGCACTATTCTGGGGTTGATTTCTCAAATTTATAAATATACACGTTTTACAGGATTATTTTCTTATATGGACAAATATACTCCTTTACGGTTATTTTCTCATGTTATAAAATTAACCCATTTAAGGGGTTGTTTTCTCATACTCACAAATATACCAAAATTACCAAGTTATTTTCTCTGATTGATAAATATCCCTGTATTACGGGTTTGTTTTCTCATATTAAAAAATTTACTCCTTCTATGAGGCTATTTTCTCAAACTCACAATTACACTACTTTTATAGGGTTGTTTTTTGAGAGCCATAAACACACAGGTTCTGCAAGATTATTTTCTTATATTGATAAATATACCAACTTTACGGGGTCGTTTTCTCATATTAAATTATTAGCACTATTCGGGGTTGTTTTTCCCTTTTATGGGGTTGTTTTCTCATATTATAAAATTAACCCATTTAAGGAGTTGTTTTCTCATACTCACAAATATATCAAAATTACAAGGTTATTTTCTTCGATTGACAAATATTCTCGTATTATGGGGTTGTTTTCTCATATTAAAAAATTTACTCCTTCTACGAGGCTATTTTCTCAGACTCGCAATTAGACTACTTTTACGGGGTTTTTTCCTCATATTCATAAATATACACGTTTTACGGGGTTATTTTCTTATATTGATAAATATACTATTTTTACGGGGTTATTTTCTTATATTGACAAATATACCCTTTTACGTTGTTGTTTTCTCATATTATAAAATTAAACCATTTAAGGAGTTGTTTTCTCATACTCATAAATATACCAAAATTATGTGGTTATTTTTCCGATTAATAAATATTCTCGTATTACGTGATTATTTTCTCATATTAAAAAATTTACCCCTTCGATGAGGTTGCTTTCTAAGACTCGCAATTGCACTACTCTTACGAGGTTGTATTCTCATATTGATAAATATACACGTTATATGAGATTATTTTCTTATATTGATAAATATACCACTTTTACGGGATCGTTTTCTCATATTAAATTATTAGCACTGTTATAGAGTTGTTTTCTCAAATTCTTAAATATACACGTTTTACGGGGTTATTTTCTTATGTTGATAATACCCTTTTAACGGGGTTGTTTTCTCATATTATAAAATTAACCCATTTAAGTGGTTGTTTTCTTATACTCACAATTATACCAAAATTAAATGGTTATTTTCTCCGATTGATAAATATCCTCGTATTACGGGATTATTTTCACATATTATAAAATTTACCCCTTCTACGAGGCTGTTTTCTCACACTCGCAATTACACTAATTTTACGGGGTTATTTTCTCACTTTCATAAATATACATGTTTTACGAAATTTTTTTATATGCATAAATATATCACTTTTACGGGGTTGTTTTCTCATATTAAATTATTAGAACTATTATGGGGTTGTTTTCTCAAATTCATAAATATACACGTTTATGGGATTATTTTTTTATATTATAAAATTAATCCATTTAAGGGGTCGTTTTCTCATACTCACAAATATACCGCAATTACGAGGTTATTTTTTTCCGATCGATAAATATCCTCGTATTACGGGGTTATTTTTTAATATTTATAAATTGTAACACCCTTTAGTTGTATTAATAATAATAATTCTATATATATATATATATATATATATATATATATATTTAAAAAAATCTCCTTTTCTCCTCCCTCTCTTTCCTTCCTCCCTTCCCTTCCCTCTCCTTTTCTTTTCCTTCCTTCTCCTCCTGCAGCCCAATTGCCTCTGCTCCTCGCCTCCTCAAGGCCGCCAGCTTGTCGCACTGCCCTCCCGCCTCCTCCTTCCCTGGCCACGACGCCGACTTAAAGGCTGTGGGAGGTCATGATTGTTCTGCCTCGCCTCCCCGCCGCCGGGTCTTTTTCCAAACCGACGCTTGAACGGACTCCATCCCCAAAGCCCCTGAAGCAACCCTCCTCCGCTGAAATCCTTACAGCCTTAAGAAGTGTCGCGTGAGCATGATTTCTCCGGCCCCGAATCAGCCTTCCCGCCACTTTCTCCGCAAAACTCTTGTACTCCTGACCCCGCAACTCGAGCTTCAAGGTAGGCGCCCGATTAATCTGGCTAATCACAGTATTTACTCCTGACCCCAAGAGTTTTCTCCGAACGCATGAAATATTTCAATTTTTAACTCGTATAATTTATTAGATCAAAAATTTTGTTATAATATTAGAATGTTATTGTGGCTATTAATTGCTTGTGTTGGGTAGTTTAAAAATAAATCAAATTAAATTGTTCATGTTTTGAGTTCGAAAATATTAGTGCGTTTCGTGGGTCTTATCTGCTATTAATTCCAGCATGTCCGATATGTTTTTGGTGTGTCCCGGACCTCGCTTTAAAATATCCGACTTTAGGAGGTTCTCACAATTTCTGCAGTAATCCTCGAGTCCAATTTAATTCTAAAATGAATTTAGGGTCTAAGTTTAGGAAAAATTTCGAATGTCTATTAATTGTATGTCTTTTGTTATTAGATATCTGAAATTTTCCTACTACCTGATCATGAATCGCTATATCTGTGAGTTAAGTCATTTAATCATTGCACTATTGCTAAGTCTCGATTAATATGCTATTTTGAAAGTTTATGCATAATATGATTATTAGTATCGCAAAATAAATGATTGCACTTGATTATTAATATTTGAAATAATATAAATATTATTATTAGTATGTTATAATAAGATAAACGTTATTATTTTCCCTCACAATTTCACGTTGTTTTACCTTAAATTTTAATCTTTATTTCGATATGTGTTGGTTGAGTTCATCGATAATGATATTTATTATATGTGATGATTGTGAATTGGGAAATGTGGCTTGTAGAACATGCCACATCAAGGTAAGACCAGAATATCATGGAATAAGATTACGGGAGTTAAGGTCCCCGATCGAGCAATGCTCTGGCTTATTTGGAATTAAGTGTTGGAGGTAAGGACCTGATCGAGCTTGCTCCTCCGGGCGCCCAGACTGATTTTGAGAGCCGAAGGTTACTAGAATTTGGGGTTAGGTCTCTACTTAGCCACTCGTTCCGAAAAAGAAAAGAAACAAAGATATTTTTATTTATTTATTTATTTCATTATGGTATGATGACATCATGATTTTTATGTTCGTGGTTTGGATATGGATCCAATAATTATTTTCTCTGAAGACCGCAATAGTCTCTAGATTATTTGATTTTATCTCACTCTCGACCCATACCCGCTTGTAATTTTTCGTGATAGTTAAAGACCTTCGCATCGCACATCTGACAAATCAATTTCTTCTTCTTGACTTTGTAATTATCTTGTACTTATATACTTTGTCATTTTTACTCTAGAGTGTCCGCAGAGGAAATTTTAAAATTTATATAACTATTCTAACTCCGTTGGTAGTATGATGATGTATTATGCAAGACAATTATGACTACTTTATATTTGGTTAATTGTATATGGATTTATGGTTGGTAAGGCTTACTACGCGGGTCTCACTGCCCCAAAGGGTCGTGACATAAATATACCCCTCTTATGGGGTTATTTTCTCATATTAAAAAATTTACACTGTCTAAGAGGCTTTCTCAGACTCGCAATTACACTGCTTTTATGGGGTTGTTTTCTCAGATTTACAAAAATTCACGTTCTATGGGGTTATTTTCTTATATTGATAAATATACCACTTTTGTGGGATTGTTTTCTCATATTAAAAATTAGCACTATTATGGAGTTATTTTCTCAAATTCATAAATATTTAAATTTTACGAGTTTATTTTCTTATATTGATAAATACTCCCATTTTACAGGGTTGTTTTCTCATATTATAAAATTAACCCATTTAAGGGGTTTTTTTCTCATACTCACAAATATACCAAAATTACGATGTTATTTTCTCCAGTTGATAAATATCCTCAGACATGGGGTTGTTTTAATATTTAAAATATTACCCTCACGTATTTACAAAAAATTACCCTGTCTACGAGCTTGTTTTCTCAGACTCGCAATTACAATACTTTTACGGAGTTATTTTCTCATATTCACAAACATACACGTTCTACGGAATTATTTTCTTATATTGATAAATATACTACTTTTATGGGATCTTTTTCTCATATTAAATTATTAGCACTATTATGGAATTGTTTTCTCAAATTTAGAAATATACATGTTTTACGAGTTTATTTTCTTATATTAATAAATATACTCTTTTAAGGGTTATTTTCTCATATTATAAAATTAACCCATTTAAGGGGTTGTTTTCTCTTCCTCACAAATATATCAAAATTACGGGGTGATTTTATCCGATTGATAAACATCCTTGTCTTACGGGGTTGTTTTCTAATATTTATAAATATACCCCTCTTATGGGGTTGTTTTCTCATATTAAACAATTTACCCCTTCTAGGCTTTTTAAAGTTGTTTAATTTATAAATATATACATTTTACGGGATTATTTTTTTATATTAATAAATATACGATTTTTACGGGGTTGTTTTCTCATATTAAATTATTAGAACTATTGTGGGGTTGTTTTCTAAAATTTATAAATATACATGTTTTACGGGGTTATTTTCTTATATTGACAAATATACCTCTTTTACGAGGTTGTTTTCTCATATTGTAAAATTAACCCATTTAAGGGGTTATTTTCTCATACTCACAAATATACCACAATTACGGGGTTATTTTCTCTGATTGATAAATATCTCCCTATTACGGGGTTGTTTTCTAATATTTATAAATATACCCCTCTTACGGGGTTGTTTTCTCATATTAAAAAACTTACCCCTTCTACGAGGCTGTTTTCTCAAACTTGCAATTACACTACTTGTACGGGTGAAATATACCACTTTACGGGGTCGTTTTCTCATATTAAATTACTAGCATTATTCTATGGTTGATTTCTCAAATTTATAAAAATACACATTTTACGGTATTATTTTCTTATATGGACAAATATACTCCTTTTACGGGGTTATTTTCTCATATTATAAAATTAACCCATTTAAGGGGTTGTTTTCTCATACTCACAAATATATCAAAAGTATGGGATTATTTTCTCCGATTGATAAATATCGTCATATTACGGGTTTATTTTTTCATATTAAAAAATTTACCCCTTTTACTAGGCTGTTTTCTCAAACTCGCAATTACACTACTTTTGCGGGGTTGTTTTCTCATATTCAAAATATACACGTTTTACGAGGTTATTTTCTTATATTTATAAATATACCACTTTTATGGGATTATTTTCTTATATTAGCAAATATACCCCTTTTACGGGGTTCTTTCTCATATTATAAAATTAACTCATTTAAGTGGTTGTTTTCTTACACTCACAAATATACCAAAATTACGTGGTTATTTTCTCCGATTGATAAATATCCCCGTATTACGGGGTTATTTTCTAATATTATAAAATTTACCCCTTCTACGATGTTGTTTTCTCAAATTTACTCCTTCTACGATGTTGTTTTCTCATACTCACAATTATATTATTTTTATTGGAGTTATTTTCTCACATTCATAAATATACAAATTTTACGGAGTTATTTTTTATATTGATAAATATACCACTTTTACGGGATCGTTTTCTCATATTAACACTATTATGTGTTGTTTTCTCAAATTCAAATATACATTTTACGGGATTATTTTCTCATATTATAAAATTAACCCATTTAAGGGTCGTTTTTCTAACCAATAATATAGTTATTTTTCCGAATATAATATCTTTATTACGGGTTATTTTTTAATATTTATAAATATACCTCTTTATGGGTTATTTTCTTATATTAATAAATATACCTTTTACGGGGTTGTTTTCTCATATTATAAAATTAACCCATTTAAAGAGTTGTTTTCTCAAACTCATAAATATACCACAATTACGGGTTATTTTCATATTAAAAGATTACCACTTCTACGAGACTGTTTTCCCATACTAAAAATTAACCTGTTCCACGAGGACTGCTTTTTTAATTCGCAATTACATTACTTTTACCAAAGTTGTTTTCGGATTCAGAAATATCCGCTTTTAGAGTTATTTTCTTATATTAATAAATATAGCACTTTTATGAGTATGAAAATATCCCTTAAATATGTTAATTTCTATTATGCAACCCTAGGTAAAGGGGTATATTTTCCGATTGTTAAATATCCCGATAAGGGATTTTTTCTAACATTTATAAAATATACCTCTACGGGTTGTTTTCTCATATTAAAAGATTTACCCTTCTACGAAGCTTTTCTCAAACTCGCGATTACATATTTTATAGGGTTTTATTTTAAATTCATAAATATTCGGATTCATAAATATACAAGTTTTACTGGTTATTTTCTTATATCGACAAATATACTCCTTTTACGGGGTTGTTTTCTCATATTACAATATTTTACGGGGTTATTTTTTTATATGATAAACATACCACTTTTACGGGATTATTTTCTCATGTTAAATTATTAGCACTATTATAAGGTTTTTTTTTCTCATATTCATAAATATACATGTTTTACGGGATTATTTCTTTATGTTGATAAATATTCAACTTTACAGGGTTATTTTTATATTCACAAATATACTCCTTTACGGGGTTGTTTCCTCATATTATAAAATTAATCCATTTAAGGGGTTGTTTTCGTACTACAAATATACTAAAATTACGGGATTATTTTCTGATTGATAAATATCCCAGATATCGGGATTATTTTCTAATATTTATAAATATACCTCCACGGGATTGTTTTATCATATTATAAATTTTACCCCATCTACAAGGCTATTTTCTTTACTCAATTACACGACTTTTTACGAGTTTCAGAATAATTCTAATTTTATATATTTAATAATGAGTTTTTATTTAAGTTAATTTTAGCTTCATTATTACTGGGTTTAATTTGAAATGATTTAATGAAAATTTAATATTAATCAAATAAATGAGTTATTTTCTATACCCAATTAGTTTGAAATTTTAAGAAATTATTCAAGTAAATTATTTGAGAAATGATTTATATTTTGGTTATTCAAATTTTCCCAAATGCATATTTATATAAGTAAAATTATATATTGGAAAATTTTGGAAGAAATTATAAAGGATGTTTTATAAAAGAATTTTGGGAAAATTGGTATTATAATTGATTAGTAGTATTAAATTTTTGTTGGAATTTGATTATTTAATTTAATTAT